>NW_026585626.1:12712008-12735003 GCF_907164565.1 Psammomys obesus | reverse complement strand
AATAAATAAATAAATAAATAAATAAATAAATAAATAAATAAATAAATAAATACTACCTATGTCTACTTTTTTAAAAGAAAATTTCTAATTAATTTTGTACTTTTCTGTTATCACTCAGTAATATTGCAAACACTTAAACAAGAGTTTGAAGCTGAAACTCAGAGAAATTGTATAGTGAATAAAAATAGTTAATACTTAGCCAAAGGGTAGTTACATAGCCAGTCATTTGAAAAAGACATTAACTGGGTACCAAATCTTCATATCTGCACCAACAGGGACAAATGTGATTTCCAGCCTCATTCTTGCCCTGGAGTACCAAATCATTCAAGCTTGCAAAGCTCCTAACACTTGCAAATGAGGCACTCAGCCTACTGAGGGAAAGAAAGCCTCCACTGCTCCAAGGACACTGGCTGAACCTCTATATTGCTTATAAAAATGAGCCAGGAAGACAGCCCTTTTATTTCAAATAACAGATTAGGATAAAAACCATTCTCAAACCTGCAACATTTTCAACATCTAACTCTCAATAGTCACCATGACCTTTCCTTTGTGAAGTTACATACAGAGCATAGTCATTAATCATTTCTCTTTAGAAGGGTGAATTCATTTGGTTTTAAAGCTGATGTATATTCCTAGCTATTAGTCAAAATTAGTTGCTTAAAGGGGTGTGGGGTGATTAGCACCTCATTAGCACCCTATTTTCTGTTAAAATGCTAACAAGCATTTAATATAGCTAAACAGGACTAACGCTCAGATAATACTGACCCTTGCTGCTAAATTACTTTAATTTGTTTCTTTTCCTTGTCCTTCCATGCATAAATTATTGTGCTATAAATTAAGTCAGTATCTTTTCTGTGCCTGCAAAACAAAAGAATATACAGAAGGAAACTGTATTCTTAGCTCTAATCAACAAAAACTTCTCAGCTACTTCTTCCAAGGCACTTCTGTGCATATTATTGGGTGATACAAAAGAATATTCTCAGAGAAACTTTGAAATGGGAGACAATCTCTCTTCAGAGTACAAGGGATGTTTGCATGGTACAGGAGGCTTCGGCTGAGTTTGTCAGTATCAGGTTGACAGCTTTCTCAGATTGCCTTGGGAGGGCGAGCTTCCGTTCCTGGGTCTGTAATTTGCCATATCAGTGTAACTGTAGTCTTCGTTTTCCAAAGTCTTTAAAAAGTTTATTCATCAAATTCAAGCTTTGACAGAATGTGTGTAAACTGGTCCTAATGCAGTCCCTGACAACAAGCACACCAACCAGAGAGCAATCTGGAGCACAGCTTCACTAGATTTCCATAGTGTTTCCTTCTGGTAATATAGTAAAACCCTAATTTGAGTGATGAAACTGTAAAATCATCATTAGAAATGACTGGACCTCATCCTCTACTATATTGCTTCTTATAGTTGGCAATTATATTCACCCTCAGGCCCACTGTCAACTGAAGACATTGGCTCAAAACACATTTAGTGATTAGGTTCTCAGACCAGAGTGCCAAAGTTTCAGTAAGATAAACATGAGAAGTCATTACCAGGTGCAGAGGTTACAGTATACATGCAGTCCATGTTATCTGATATCTATGTTGTTATTATTTAATTGTGTCTAGTTCAATACATGTGGTATAAATATCAGATCATATTTAATAAGAAAAAGATAGAGCCTTCACCTATTTCAAAACTGAGCTAAGGAAGTGGTGATGATGATTCCTTGTTGTTATGGAATGTCTTAGTTACTTTTTTGTTGCTGTTAGAGCAATTAGAGGAGGAAGTTTTTAGCTGATACTCAACAGTGCATCGTTAAGAGAATCCAAGTCAGAAGCTCCAGACAAGAGCCTGGAGGCCGGAACAGAAGCAGAGGCCATGGTAAGGCTACTCACCTTGCTCAGTGGTTTTTTTTTTTCAACCCAAACCTCTTAATTGTCTGTGCTCTTGTACACCAATCAACAATTTCTTAAAAATTCCCCATAGAGGAGCGTGTATCTGAGCATGTATCTGGAGGAATTTTCTCAATTGAGGTTTCACTTCCCATATGACCCTAGGTTATGTCAAGCTGACAAAAATCTAACCAAGAGAAGAAAAAAAAAAAGCCTATAGCTTTTTCATAACACCTAACAAAAAAAAAGGCAAAAAAAACCCCCCAAAAACAAACAAACAAAAAATAACCCCATCGTGTTCACTAAGAATAGATGTTCTATGACTCTGGATGCCTAATAATTGAGCAAGCTGCCTTCTACTCACCTGGTACACTCAAATGGCTCTATTGTGGGTGGTTATTGACACTCCTTCACCTGACATAGGTTAGATTCTCAATAAACAGAGTATGAAAAAATTAATGATACTATGATCAGGAAAATTTTGCAGCTATGGTTCCTTGGTGTTTAGGGTACACAATAAAAACACATTTTTACTGTAAAACTCAGAAGTGCATATATATCACAGCGTTATTATGCAACCTGAGTAGAAAATATGTCATTCACAGGGATGAAAGTAAGGACTAGAGATCAGTGTGGTCCACAATAGCTGTTCTTTAAATAAGAAGAAGCACTGGAAGGAGTGGGATGGCTGGGAAAAGTCTAACTGTTGAATTTTCAGGGCTGGAATAAAAAGTTCAAAGACTTGAGTTTGTAAAAAGAGGTCATGGAATGTCCAAATGAGAAGGCCTGACCTGGTGGAAGCTTGATTTTAGGCCAGTTCTTTCAACAGAAGGTAGACATATGCAAAATGTATTCCTAAATGTGAGCTCACTTGTGCACAGGCTGTTGTAAGTCTATAGTGATTGTAGTTAAAGAAATTACTAAATTCTATGTGTGGGTAGAATCATGCATTGTTACCATTTCTGACAGCTTCCCAGACCATGAGTGAATAGTTTGGGCCTTTAGACTTCTTTTGATTTGCTAGTTGTTTTTGAGGTTCCCTCTCTTACATGAAAAAATATTCCTCCTACCTAGGGTAAATAATGAACATTGATGGAATGGCTATTGGCATTGTTGTCAATGCAGTGTGTGCCCTGGGCTTGAGGCAATCTATAGTCATCAAAGATACCTGTTATACACATATCTCAAACCCTGCCTGTTGGTATCAGGGGAAAGTCTACGGTCATCCAGGCATGAGCATCCATAGCAGAAGCTTACATGGCATACAGGAAGAAGCCAGGTCCAAAATTTAGGTTGCTGCCTTCTGGCAGAAACAATTAAAAAAATGGTTAGAAATTCTGTTTTTCAGTCCTACCACAATGCTCACACTTCCAACCTGCAACCAGCATGAGGTACACACCTTATGACA
The DNA here is from genome assembly GCF_907164565.1 of Psammomys obesus. Lineage (NCBI taxonomy): Eukaryota > Metazoa > Chordata > Mammalia > Rodentia > Muridae > Psammomys > Psammomys obesus. Next base: position 12,731,723 of record NW_026585626.1, on the reverse strand, counting down.
TCTACCTCCTTGTCTCACGTATGCAACCTCCCAGTAACAAAGTACAGATAACACCCTACACATGCCACCCACCACAGAAGCAAACAAGCAAACAGAGCCCAAGTACTATAAACATGAGTGACACCACCCTCAGCCTCCAGCACCATGGTGAACATGGAGGGGTCCAGGAACACCATAGACTGTCAAGACAAAGGCAATATGGAGACAGCCAGCCATTGCAATACAAAGACACCAGAAGGCATGCAAAAAGCTACTGTCTCAGCACAGAACTAAATCGACTTCCTCTATGCGAGAGTTAACCAGACTGAGAAAGAAATCAGAGAAACAGTACCTTTTGCAATGGCCTTAATAATGTATCTTGGGATAACTCTGAAGAAGCAAGTTAAAGACTTATATGTTAATAACTTTAAGACATTGATAAAAGAAATTGAAGACACCAGATGATGGAAATATCTCCCTTGCTCATAGATAGTCAACATTAATATTGTGAAAATGTCAGTCCTACCAAAATCAATCTACAGATTCAACACAATCCCCATCAAAAATTTTAAACAATTTTTCAAAGAAATTGGAAAAAATAAGAACAACATAATCTTCAACTTTCAATGGAAACAGAGAAAACCCAAGGCACCTAGAACAACCTTGAATAATTTAAAAATTGCTGGTGTTATTAAAACCCCAGATTTTAAGTTATATTGTAGAGCTATAGTAATAAAAATTGCACAGTAAAAGGCTAATAGTAAAATCAGACATGTTGATCAACAGAGTTGTACTGAAGATCTAGACTACACACCAAGAGACAACTTATTATTGAAAAAGAAGCCAATAATGCGCTCTGGAGAAAGATAGCATCTTCAGGTGCTGGTCACACGGGATAGTTACATGTAAAAGAATGAAAGTAGAGTGTCTATCATTCTGTGCAAAACTAAACTGTAAATATAACAAAGAACCCAACATAAAGTCTGATACCCCTAATATTATAGAAGACAAAGGGGGGAATGTTTGAACATATAAGTATAAGAAATGGCTTTGTGAACAGAACAACAGTAGCACAGGCATCATACCCAAGAACTAATAAATGGCTAGTTCCATGGCTAGTTTAAAGTATAGTACTGTCTTGAATACTGTTGACTTGCAGAAACTTTAAAAGGTAAATATTACTATTTAGCATAATCTATTACAGATGGAAACAAGACCCAAAATAGCTATGATACACACACTCTCTTTGAAGTTAATCCTTGAGATTACTTGTATACATCCCTACATGCACTGTGGCCCATAAGAGAAAGAAGTGACTTCTGGTGAAAGGCATGCTTGTGTGTGTGTGTGTGTGTGTGTGTACAGAAATATTGAAGACTACAGCTGAATATCTTCCAATAAGCCTGGTTGGCCCTTGCGTCAGCATCTGTGACCATGTGTCTCAACTAGCAGAGAATAACTACAAAGAAACACTAAATTCCCCCTAGACTTCAGAACTGTTCAAAACCTTCCCTTCAGATACTGTTGACAAGTTGACACAAATGTGTTGAAAATGAGACACCCTTCCCCCCTCTGCCACCAAGTGAGCTAAGATTGTGGCACAGTTAGAGCTTAGAAGCTCCTCGTGAGGAGGCATGAAATCAGACACAGTCAGCACTGGCCAGAGTGCTGAGTTGTACTTGTTTTCAGAGCTGTATGGATTCCATCACCAATGGAAAGAGGCAAGAAACCAAAGCTCACTTGTTGAACCCTACAAAATAAGTTATAAAGTGTGTTGGATAAGATTGTGGAGGGTAAAAAAGGCACACGCTCACAAAGATAAAGAAAGCAACACAGCCATTGCATCTGCTGCACTCCATCTGCAAGGCCAAACCACGTGTCTACTGGGGATGATCACTAAGGGTCTTTACATGTGAAACAAGGAAATCAATGCCTTATCTACCTTCCAACTCCATGTTAAAGGACAACAAGGAGACCATTAGCATAAACGTGTGATAAAGATTTGTGTCTCTAAATTAGCGCTGGGAATAAAAGAAATGATACAGTACAAATACCTTTTTTTTTTTTTAACATTTAAGCAACTGTGTGTTGCTCCTGTATTTCATTGTGTTGTGGCAAATAAAGAAATGATGATGTAAATCGCCTATGTGGGTATGCCTTGGCTTTTGACAAATAAATCGGTTTCTTGATTAGTTAGGAAAGAATGACCTAGCAGGTGTATTTTGCTTAGGGAATTTTTTGGTTGCTCTTATGAAAGAGTGAAAATGAATAGAGTTTTGAGAAAAGATATTAAGAAATGGTAAGAGACTTGTGCCCTTTAACAGCTCAAAGTCTAGCGAGGAAGAAGATAAACAACTGATCTACTGAATCCAATTTCCCTGTTAATCTCCTTTCAGTGCCAACCAGGGAGAGCAGACAACAGGCACTTGTGAAGATATATAAGCAAGCAACTCTGCTTATGCTTGTCTTCAAAAATCACACGAAAATATGGAAGCTTGGCAGCTGTGTGTGTCGCAAGCACCTAATCTTGCACTGATTTGGGAATAAGGAGTGTAAGCAGACATTATGCGGAAACAAAAAGGGGAGGAGAGTGAAAGACCAACATAGAGAAGATGAGACCTGAAAACTTCTTTTTATCATGATTGAAGGGGTATCATGTGTTTGCAAAGTATTTTCTCCCCATTGACATTCTTACAACCCCTAAAGCCTCCCTGCACCCATTTCTGCTGGAAAGGCATTAGAAGCAAGTAGTTATAGACTCAATAATAACTTTGTAGCTCAAAGCAGCTATTAAGTTTTAAATAGTATGTCCATGCCTCCACATTTCCTTAGAGCAGTTTAGGACTTCATCCATTGCTCTGGCTTAATTATTAATCATGTCCTCTTTAAAATCTTTTTAAAAAGTGTTCTAAGCTGGGACTGAAGAGACAGCTCAGTCAGTAAAGTGGTTGTCATGAATGCCATCCCAGTATCCTCATAAAAAGGCCTTTTGCAAAGTTTGCAAAAAGTCTTTGCAGAAATAGAGAACTAGCCAACATCAGATATTCCACATCTCGGATGGAGATAAGGAGGATGTTGACTCTGGCCATTGAAGGAAGAGAAAGCTGCAGATGCATTTGTGTGCAGAAGAGTGACCAGTTGATACATAGGTGTACAATATGGAGCTGAAAGAACCTGGGAGGAGACAAATTAGTTGTGTGTGTCTCAGGACAACTTAATTTTAGCAGTTGTGAAGAGGAAATGGAATCACACAAATCTGTCCAATCAATTCTATGCTCACACATATTTGACATTTATATTTAAAACAAGCACACATTATTTGTAATTAAAATATAAAGCATGATAGTGAAAAGATTATGCTGATCTCAAAAGGGTGTTTATTATAGGAACACAGCTTTAAAAGATAAGTAAAATGTTACCATAAGTGTGTGTGGAGGGTGATAAAAGATAAAAGTAATGGGTCATAGTTTATTTGAACCTATGGATTATAAAATAACTTTGCAATATTGAGTTGAAGAGTTATGTTAGTTCTCAAAAATTTTATACATGGTGTTTCTTTGTCACCCCCTATTAAACAAAAAGGACTAAAATACAATTTTTACATATTGCCCACAGTTAGAATGTTTGGAATTTTTCCACATAATTATGAAAATTAAAGTTGGCTTAGTACTTTATTGTGGGAGACATACTTTGATGTTTTTTCTGATGGCATTCTTTCTATCTATGTAGACTTAATACACTTTCCATACAAAACTAGAAGAAAAATATTGATTATATACTAAAAGAAACTAGTCTACAGATGTTCAGAGATAAGAAACAAGGCTTAATCAGAAAAAAAAAGTCAAATATCCAATCAGACCCACTCATACAAAGATTGACTCTGTCAGTAGTCAGTAATAGTAGTCAACAAAAAGATGCCAGGATCCTATGACTCCACTGTGTCAATTCAAAGAGAATTGACACAAAACCCAAAACCCTTATATGAATCTAGCCTTACGTAACACATAAGGCTCCCATAGCATCCAAAGATCCCAAAAAAAGAGAAAAAAGCAAACCAACATCTCTAATGAATATCATTGCAAAAATCTTCAATGAAATGTTAGTAAACTAAAATCCATACCTTAAAATGATTTTACATTATGACTGTGTAGGATTTAACCCTGAAAGAAATTGGTATTTGGCTACGTGTGTGTGTGTGTGTGTGTGTGTGTGTGTGTGTGTGTGTGTGTTGTTGGTTTGTTTTGATTTTTCCAGACAGAGATTCTCTTTGTAATTGCCCTGACTGTTCTGAACTCATTTTGTAGACCAGGCCTGGAACTCACAGAGATCTAAATACCTCTGCCTCTGGAGTGCTGGGAGCCAAGCCCTGTGCCACAATGCCCAGCCCTTTGTTTGTCGCTTTAATGCGTGAAAATCAATTAGTTAATGAATCCAATGAACACAACTGAGAAGAAAAGTCACACAGTTATCTCAGTTGACATAGAAAGACCATTAAGAATATTTAAAACATTTTATAATAAAATACTTAGATGGGTAATTTAAAAATCATCAATAAAAAATTAAATCTATTGAAATAGCTATGACTAAGGAGACATAGAGTCATACAATGAGAGCTACAAAACAATGTTAAAAAGTAATAAATAAAGAGAAATAATAGAAAACATTCTGTGCTTGTGAATTTGAAGAGTTAATACTCTAAAAATAGTCACAGTATTAAAAGTGAATAAAATTTTAGTTAATAATATTTCCATCCAAATCCTGGTAATATATTGTGCATTTAAAAATAAAATACTAATCTTTAAGTGAGCCTCAAAGGAATCTAAATTTTAAAATTAACTTTAAGAAAGAAAAAGCAAACATGGAAATCATAGTCTTCCTAGTTTTATAGCATATATCATTGCTAACCAGAATAAAATACTACTTCACTATCCTAAAAGCAATCTTTAAACAAATGAGACAGAACAGAAAGCTCATAAACACATATGGAGTATTCCACATGGGTGTCAAGGTCACATAATGGGAAGAAAAAAGATATTGTCAACAATGGCGTATGGAAAAAAAACCTGCAAAATCACACCCCCAAAAACTGTAAAATCACACCCAAGAAGATGAATGTGGATTCTTTTATTATAACATATATGTGTGTGTATATATATATATATATATATATATATATATATATATAATTTTTGCCTTTAGCAGATACATTTGTGTGTATACATACATATGTATAAAATATACACACATACATATATGTTGACTTTATATACTTATGTGTGTAGATGTATATACATTTATATACATATATGTTAACATATGCATACATTTTCAGGTATGTAGATTGCTACTGATCACCTTTTTTAGTGTGCCATTGTTCATTAAGTGAACATCAAACAATTTTTAAAGGATTTTGTAAGTTTCTCTCTTACATATGGTCTCCTAACAACATTTCCCCATAGCCATGCAACCTTCAACCTTGAGTTTTCTAACAAAGGTTTTTTATGGGCATAACTTTGATAATTGGAGGAAGAAGTTCTATTCCATGATTCCTATTAATGATGCTATAAATATCACTCAAAACAACGTCAGAACCTGGAGCATCCAGGAAGGACTCGGTATAATGAGACTGTACTGATGAAGTCAAGCACTCTGTGCCCTTAGAAGGCGTAGCAGCCATCACTTTGGATACTTACTATTCTACAGCTTCACAGGCACTTCTGAGCATGTTACTCTGTCAGTCTTCATTGGAAATCCAGTAAGATAAGGATTTTGTACAGTGGATGTGTTGAAGTTAAAAGGAAACTTTAGCCAACCTCACTGGTAGCTCCAAAGTTTCCTTAGAAAATAGATTTAGGGCAGGTGGCTGCTAAAGAACTCAAGAAGTTAAACAGCAACAAACCAAGTAATCCAATTGAAAAATAGAGTATAGAGCTAAGCAGAAAATTCTCAATAGAAGAATATTGAATGGCAGAGAAACACTTAAAGAAATGTTCAACGTCATTAGTCATAAGGGAAATGCAAATTAAAACGACCCCGAGATTTCACCTTACACCCATCAGACTACCTAAGATCAAAAAGTCAAGTGACAACACATGCTGGAGAGGTTTTGGAGAAAGGGGAACCCTCCTCCACTGCTGGTGGGAACGTAAACTTGTACAACCACTCTGATGCTTCCTCAGACAACTAGGAATAGCGCTTCCTCAAGATCCAGCTATACCACTCCTAAGCATATACCCAAAAGAGGCTCAACTACACAATAAGGACATTTATTTGCTCAACTATGTTTGTAGCAGCTTTATTTATAATAGCCAGAAGCTGGAAACAGCCCAGATGCCCCACAACTGAGGAATGGATACAGAAATTGTGGTACATCTACACAACGGAATATTACTCAGCAATAAAAAACAAGGAAATCATGAAATTTGCAGGTAAATGGTAGTATTTGGAAAAGATCATCCTGAGTGAGCTATCCCAGAAGCAGAAAGATGCATATGGTACATATTCACTCATATAGACATATAATATAGGATAAACCTACTACAATCTGTACACTTAAAGAAACTAATCAAGAGGAAGAACTCTGGCTAAAATGCTCAATCCCTATCCAGAAAGGCAATGAAGATGGACATCAGAAGAAGGAGAAAAGAGGGAACAACTCAGGAGCCTGATACAGAGGACCTCTGAAAGGCTCTGCCCTGCAGACTATCAATGCAGATGCTGAGACTTAAGGGCAACCTTTGGGCAGAGTGCAGGGAATCTTAGGAAAGAAGTGGCAAACAGTAAGATCTGGAGAGGACAGGGACTCTACAAGGAGAGCAACAGAACCAAAAAATCTGAGCACAGGGGTCTTTCCTGAGACTGCTATTCCAACCAAGTACCATGCATGGAGATAACCTAAGACCCCTGCATAGATGTAGCCCATGCCAGTTCACTATCCAAGTGGGTTCCATATTAATAGGAACAGGGACTGTCTCTGACATGAACTGATTGGCCTGCTCTTTAATTACCTCTCCCCTGAGTGGGGAGCAGAATTACCAGGCCACAGAAAAAGACAATGCAGCCACTTCTGATGAGACCTAATTGACTAGGATCAGAAGGAAGGAAAAGAAGTCCTCCCTTATCAGTGGATTTGGGGAGGGGCATGCGTGCAGAGGGGAGAGGAAGGGAGTGATTGGGATGGGAGGAGGGAGAGAACCACGGGGGGGGGGGATACAAAGTGAATAAAGTGTAATTAATAAAGAATTTTAAAAAAGAATGGGCCAAATAATCACTAGAAGTGTGTTTGCACAACAAATAACCTTTCTTTCTTTCTTTCTTTTTTTTTTCTTTCTTTCTTTTTTGGTAGTTAGCTCCTCTGGGAGAATTTGCTGGACACAGGTGTTCGGGTGGAAAGTCCCTTCCAATGTCCACTGAAAAGTCCTGACACTGCCTGGACTCTCAGGGCTTAAAATCTGCATCTTTCTGAATCTTGTCACTGCACTGTAGTACCCTGCTACTTGAATGAGGAAAGATGAAAAAGGAGGGCTTCATTTAACATTTTCATGTAAATTCTCTTACAGTGATTATCATAATCAGTCATTCTTAAAACTGAGATAATAAAAGACATTTACAACTAACATTAATTTTCTAATTTCCACTCTTGGATGAAGCAAGAAATGGCTTCCTTTTCAGGTGTTTAATGCTTCCTCCCTGCAGTGGAGGCATTCCTCCTCTAAAGCTCCTCCTGCTCAGACATCCTCCAGCAATCATATAGTCTTTGGATTCTGGTAGCTGTGCCTCTGAAGATTTCTAATTCATTTACCCACTGAATTTAGATTTTCATAGTCAAGGTCACTGCCTTGATTAATGACTAAAAGGTTAAAATGAAAGTTGCTGTCTAGCGAAAGTGGAAGCAGAGGTGTGTAGAGAGAGACAAGCCAAAGAAGCTCTGAGCTCAGGATAATACACTCGCCTGATGAAGATCAATGATGCACGGCTCTCAGAAGTTAGTATTCTCTGGCAGTTCATCGTGATGGGAGAGATGGATAGCATTGCCTATTTATTTGAGAAGAGTTACTCAGCTTAACACATTCTCTGGCTCTCTTTTCCTCCAGAGAATCACAAACACCACAATTAGGGGGGAATTACTGTGTCACAAAAAAAAAAAAAAGTACAAAAATCTGGTTCTCACTGTAATTCCCTCTTTGTCAACATTGTTTATTTTACCTGTATTCCAGGAACCAAAAAATGAATTTCAACAAAACTATCTTGAACAAACTTCTCCTAAACTTTACTGCACTTAATATATTTTAAAAACACAAAGAGTGCCTGCTATCCACCAAGATGCTGTGTTGTCCCCCACAGTCTTTCAGAAAATCACAACCTTTGATGAAGACTGAAACTTGTATTACTTTTGTTGCCATTCTCAAATGGTTAAACATCATGATGGCTACATGGACACAAACTTAATTCAGAATGACTTACCTGACTTTAATATTCATGGACAATGCACAAATATATTTGTTAGATTTATGTTATAACAATAGACAACGAAAGCATCAGAGGGTGACGAGTTGGCAGAAAACAGAGGCAATACGTGTGGGGGTTGGACAGCCACAGAATAGAAAGTCAAAGCCTTTTTAAAATATATTTCAGGCTGTGACAATAAGTGTTAAACATAGGAATCTTCCAGTATGGAGTTTCATCAAATCACAGAGATGTCTTTCCCATAACACCCACTCTATTGAAAAGCACAGAGGAAGGCAACCATAAGCCAGGACATACCTAACCATCTGGGCATCAAAAGAAACACTAAGTTGTGCATAGACAAAATATAGAATGGAAGGAAAAATTTACCAACCATACATACAATAAAATTTAACACCCCATATATTATAAGTAATTCTGACAGGTAGGGTAATAATGCAAACCTGAAATTGCAACACCATGTAGGCTGCATTAGGGAGATCGTGAGTTCAAGACCAGCTTTCACCACATAGTAAGACACAGTCTAAAAACTCAGCAGTAAAAACAACACCAAAAAAAAAAAAAAATGTAAAAAACAAAGTAAAAAAAAAAAAAAAAAAAAAAAAATGGGCAAGGCACTTGAATTACTTAATCTTTCCAAAGATGAAACACAAAGAACAATGCACTCATGAACAAATGCTCAACATCATTTACATTCCAAACATACAAGAACTCAAAAAACAGAGAAACAAAAAGTAAAAGAAAAGGAAAGCAAACAATCCATTTAAAAATATGAGCTAGATATGGGAGATATGGGAGACTGAACCACCAACCAAAGATCATGGATGGACTGGATGAAGATACCCTATGCATATGTATCAGACATGCAGCATGCTTAACATGTGAGTCCCGTAATGTAATTGGAGTAGGGGCTGACCCTGAGTCTGTTTGCCACTAGAACCCTTCTCCTAGCTGGGTTGCCATGTTAGGCCCCAGTGGGTGAAGATACTCTTAGTCCTGCTGTGACTTGAGGGGCGTGGGAGGGTTGAGAAGAAAGAGAGGGAGGACTGGGAGAAAGAAAAGCATGAGGGTGGGACATGGAAACGAGAAGGGAGGGGCTGATAGAGGGCTTATGGGGGCATACAAAGTGAATAAAGTGTAATTAATAAAAAAAAGAAATCTTTGATTAAGTCAAAGAATTACTCTTCACCACTGTAATATTTTTAGATTTTGATTTCATGTGTATTATAGTAGACAGTTATATTTTTCATCAAAAGTAGTAAGAATTGAATTAAAATTAAAAAGCCATAATGTTCCTTATTTGTTTCCTGTTTTAGAAGTTTAATACAAAAGCAATGGAATGGACATTTTCTATAAATAAAGCCGGGCGTTAGTTTTCCATGGCAAATTCAGTGTGGGAAATTCTCTGCTTTACTACATAAAGTGTCTGAAGATGAAGGTTATATTACTGTTGCCCTTGTGGTTGTGATACTGGCCACTCATTTCAAATATAAGTTTCACATTGTTACAGTTAACAATTGAATCTTTAAGAAAAATTAATATCACTTTGATGTTTTTAAGTAAAATTACTTCTACACTTTTGCAACAGAAGTTTGATAAAATACACACTAACAATAAAAGGTTCTTTTGTTTGTAAAAATAAAAATAAAAAATAAATGGGGGGAAAATGATGTGCTAGAGATTTCAATAGAGATTCTCAAAAGATGAAATGAAAATGGCCACGGAATGTTTCAAACAATGTTGACTTACCTAGCAACTAGGGTAATGTATATCAAAACAGTTTTGAGATTTTTCTTTACTCCACTCATGACAGCAGAGATCAACAACAACACCAAAATGACAACAAATAATTAAAGGATGTGGGGAAAGATAATCCCCATTCACCACTGGTGAGAGAGCAAGCTGGTCCAGCCACTATGGAAGTAAATGTAGACAGCTCTCAGAAAGCTTTAAATAAATTTGCCATATGACCCAACTATACCAATACTCAGAATATGTTCAAAGGACTTGAATCTTACTTCACAGATAATTACTCAGCCATGTCCATCACTCTTCTATTCACAATAGCCAAGAAATGTAAACAAACTAAATATCCTTCAACTGAAGAGTGGAAATATAATACACATATCCTATAGAATATTTAACTATAAAAGCAAGTGAAATCATAAAATTTGCAGGTAAACAGATGGAACTCGAAAATTGAATGAGGTATTTCAGACTCCTAAAGGCAAACCTCTCATGTGGTCTTAACTGTGCCTCTTAGGTCCAGTTTTTCAGAAATAAATTCATACAACCAAGAGTAACTATTGAAAACAAGAAAGTAAAAATGACTTTAAGAAAAGGAACCATAGAGAAATAATTATCAGAGTACAAGTTAATTTGAAGGGGTGATATGGTAAAAATGGAGAGATTAATTAAGAAGGGAGAGGGAGACCAGTACAGAAGGAGAGGGAAAGATGAGGGTAAAATAACAATAAGGAAGTCTGAAAGGGGTATAAGGAATCATATTCTTATTTATTTATCTAAACACATAAATATTTCATACATAGATAAATGGAATGTGTATGTGTGTAAATCTGCCTTAAGAGCTGTAGACACTGCAGACTATCTAACAAAACTCCAGCAGCATACATGAGAAGCCCTATCTGAGTTGTCCATAGTTACCCAAGAGTCTCCTAAAATAGTCTATATAGGTATTTCTGTTGCTTTTGATTGCCTCCCAGAGGTGGAAGGTTAGTCCTTATGGTGAAGATGCCATGCACTTAGCGCACAGGACCCACATTCCATCTAAGTTTGATTCCTGTTGCTTTGATAAAATTCAGAGAAAAGTAATTGGGGGAGAAAACAGTTAATTTTAGCTCATTAATTCCAGTCCATCCTTCAGGGAAAGGCAGGGAAAGCCAGGAACTCGAAACAGGATCTCGAAACAGGATCCGGAGGCAGTTACTAAAGCACAGAAGATGAAGGAACATGGTTTCCTCTCTGCTTCTGTTTACATTCTTATAAATTCAGGAACACCTGCCAAGAAATAGCAGCACCCACAGTGGGCTAGATTCTCCTCTATCAATCAGCAAAAACAAAAATCGCCTAGTGACAGGTCAATAGGATGGACGCACCTCTTCTGTTAAGATTTCCTCTTCCCAGGTATGTTAACAGTTGAGAATGGTTGTCACATATTTTAAAGGGTGGCTTTATATACCACAATGAGAAAGAATGAAGCACTATGGAACTTTGATTTTAAATGTCTAAGTTGGTAAATTTTATGTTATGCATATTTGATAAATTTACTTTTAAAAAAATAGAAACAGTGAGCACAATACCTGATTTTCCTCTTTCCCAGGGCTATACCAACTCCTTGGAACTACTAAACAACTGAACTCACCAAAAGAAATTTCTTCTTTCAGTATCATGAGCTAGGATGGAAATTCTAAAAAAAACTATGTTGCCTTTCATGCAGAGAAAAAAATATCACAACCGTTAGAGTCAGCCCTACTTTGGGACAAGCTTTCAGTTAATCTTAATCTACTCCATGGGAGCTTTATCCCAAGACTCTCAAACAGCTCCTGCATTTAAGGGTCAGTTTTTAAAGCCCTACTAGTTCCCAAATAATCTCACAAAAACTTTCCTTGGGTTTCTAGTCCACATGGTCGGAGAAGATGCTCTATAGTAGTTCATAGAAGCACATAATAATTTTTTAAGTTCATTTTTAAAAAGTGTTCTGTTCTGTATTGGTCTTACGACATAGGCATGGGATGCTCTGTTTCAAATAATTATGACAGAACATTCATCCACTTACATTAAAACAACAGCACATATGTGAAGGATGATGCTGACTTTTAAGGTTAGGATTCAAGGTTAAAATACATCACTAATGTACTGAGTTCTTGCCAAGTCTTTGAGTTCAACCTTGACTTTGGATGATTCAAAGGTTGGCAGAAATCCTGCATCAAACTAAAATAGACTACCTAGAATTGTTATTATTATACGTCAAGGCTCATCTTCTCTGTGAAGTCCTTCAGCATCTTTCATCAAACCTGTCTAGCCAAACCCAAGACTTCTCCATCCATCTGAAGAGGTTAGAAAAGAAGCTCAGTGGCCATTATATTTCTGTCAGTTTCCTACTAGTTGCAGAGTTTACAATATTCCTGGGCAGCCCCTATAAATTGTAATAGTTCTATATCCACAGACTGCTAGATATATTCAGAAGAAGTATATGTAATGAAGTAAAGCTGAAAATCAAAATTTGGATTGAGAAGGTGAAAGGAAATAATCACATTTCACCCATTTATTTTTCTACTTTGTAATTTATCCAGAGGATTCCACATGTTCCCTTCCATATTCGCACCATGTATTCATTACCCTCCAGTGTACCTCTCATAATTTCTTTCCAGTTCAGTTCCTATGGTGGTTTGAATGAGATGTGCCCTCAGTGGGGCACTTAAACATTTGGCTCACAGTTGGTCATGATGTTTGGGAAGGTTTTGGACCCTTTAGGAGGTGGACTTTTGCTGGGGGAGGCCTTTGAGAATTTTAGCTTTGCACTTCCTCCAGTTTGCTTTTTATGATTTGTGGTTATGGTTGAAGATGTGAGCTGTCAGCTTTCTAATCCAGGTACATACTGCCATATCTCCTTACCTTTATGGACTCTCCTTCTGGAACCTTAAATCCACGTAAACTTTTCCTTCTGTAAGTTGCTCTTGATCATGTTATTTTATAACTTCTACAGAAAAGTAACTAATAAATGTCATACTAAGAAAGGTCCATGGAAGATTAAGATATCAGGAACTGGACTACAGGGGCCACTTACCTGTAACCCTATCAGCTTCATTTCCTTCTCTGAAGGACAGGAGAAAATTGACCCCATTAATGACCATTTTATGTTGCCTCGAGCTCCTGACCTTGGTTTAATAAATACTTTAATCATTTATACATCTATATGATATATGCTGGGGGTGAATACTAAATGGTGTTGCTAACAAATAGTGTATGTGTTTTGACCACGGTGCAATAAATCTGCCCATATTCAGCCAATATGCTGAAGGGCCTTTAATTTTATTTTGAAGATATAAGATCTATAAGAAGTTACAGTAACTCTGTAGTCTGCCTTTATATCACTTTCCCCTAGCTGGGCTGCCTTGTCAGGCCTCATTGGAAGAGGATATTCTTAGTCTTTACAACTGGATGTGCTGCAGCAGGTTGGTGAAGTGAAATCCCCTTTTCTGAGGAGAAGGGGAAACGGATAAGGCGGAAGAGAATGTGAGGGAGGGAGCAGGGTGGAAAGGAGGGAGAGGACAAAAAGTGAATAAATAAATGATTTTTTTAAGTCATAGTAAGAGACAGCAAGTTACTTATTTCTGAATCTGCACCCAATAGTTACCAAATTCTTTTAAGATTTGGGAAAATAGTGAAATGAGTTTTCAGGATCACTCATCAATTGAATCAACATCAAGCAAATGGGAAACTTCTTGGTATCAAAGACATAAAGTTTGAGTCATTGGCATGAAACGGAATCCTGGCATCATATCAGCTGGGAGATTTTGTGTGTATGTGTGTGTGTGTGTGTGTGTACGTGTGTGTGTGTGTGTTATGTGTCTGAAGAGAGAGAAATGTCATAATAAAAACCATATCTCTATACTATGAGTTCTCTTCCAAGTAGCCCAAGTATTTTCTTTTACATACTTTAGAGGTTCTGTCCAGCAGAAACCTTAGAAACCTTAACAACATTACTGGATATGGGCTGATGTGACACCATAGTAGATAAAAACACCTGTCATTAAGGCTGATAATTTGACTTTGATCCCTGATGCCTACATGGTGGAAGCTGCAAGGTGTACTCTGACCTCTATCATGCATACATGCCTACACACTAGTAAAGATAAAGACAGAACAAAGGAAGAAAAGAAGGAAGGAAGGAAGGAAGGAAGGAAGAAAGGAAGGAAGGAAGGAAGGAAGGAAGGAAGGAAGGAAGGAAGGAAGGGAAAAGAAAGTGATAAAACTGACTGGACTAAAACATTACTTGAAAGTTTTTTAATTTTATTTATTTATTATTTATTACAGTATATTCACTTTGTTTTTTTTTAATTTTATTTTTTTCTTATCAGTTACATTTTATTAACTCTGTATCCCAGCCGTGTCCCAATCCCTCATTCCCTCCCAGTCCCTCCCTCCCTCATCTCCACCGTGCCCCTTGCCAAGTCCACTGATACGGGGAACCTCCTCCCCATTCCTCTGATCCTGTTTTATCAGGTATCTTCAGGACTGGCTGCAAAGCTCTCCTCTGTGGCCTAACAGGACTACTCCTCCCTTGGGGGGTGGGGAGGCCAAAGAGCCAGTCATTGAGTTCCTGTTAGAAATAGTCCTTGTTCCCCTCACTATGGGAAACCAATTGGTTACTGAGTTACCACAGGCTACATCTGAGCAGAGGTTCTAGGTTACATTCATACATGGTCCTTGGTTGCATGTCAGTCTCAGAAAAGACCCTGTGCCCAGATATGTTTGGTCCTTGTGGAGCTCCTATCCTTTCCTCATCAGACTAACTCCCCTTCTTTCTTATGATTCCCTGTACTCTGCCAAAGGTTTGGTCATGAGTCTTTGCTTTGAAAACACTGCTAGTTAGAGTTTTTCAAATGCGCTCAGTAGACTCCTGTCAATGTTTAATGTGCATCCCATCTGTCTTTCTTAACGAGGATTGATAATCTTACCCCATGTCAGCTCTCTTGATTATCTTTTTTAGGTGTATAGATTTCATTATGTTTATCATATCTTATAGGTCTATATAAGTGAGTATATACTGTGTTTGTCTTTCTCCTTCTGGGATATTTCACTCAGGATGATCTTTTCTAGGTCCCACCATTTGCCTGCAAATTTCATGATTTCCTCCTTTTTGATTGCTGAGTAGTATTCCATTGTGTAAAAATACCCCAATTTCTGTACCCATTCTTCCGTTGATGGACATCTGGGTTGTTTCCAGGTTCTGGCTATTACAAATAAAGCTGCTATAAACATGGTTGAGCAAATATCTCTTTTGTGTACTTGAGCAAACTTTGGGTATATACCTAGCAGTGGTATAGCTGGGTCTTGAGGAAGCACTATTCCTAATTGTCTTAGAAAGCGCCAGATAGATTTCCAGAGTGGTTGAACCAGTTTACATTCCCACCAGCAGTGTAGGAGGGTTCCCCTTTCTCCACAACCTCTCCAGCATGTGTTGTCACTTGAGTTTTTCATTTTGGCCATTCTGATGGGTGTAAGGTAATATCTCAGGGTCATTTTGATTTGCATTTCCCTGATGGCTAATGAGGATGAGCATTTCTTTAAGTGTTTCTCTGCCATTCGATATTCCTCTATTGAGAATTCTCTCTTTAGCTCTGTTCCCCATTTTTTAATTGGATTACTTGGTTTGTTGCTTTTCAGCTTCTTTAGTTCTTTGTATATACTCAATATTAGTCCTCTGTCAGATAAAGGGTTAGTGAAGATTCTTTCCCAATCTGTAGGCAGACGTTTTGTTTTGATGACAGTGTCCTTTGCTTTACAGAAGCTTTTCAGTTTCATGAGGTCCCATTTATTGATTGTTGCTCTTAGAGCCTGTGCTGTTGGTGTTCTGTTCAGGAAGTTGTCTCCTGTGCCAATGAGTTCTAGGCTGTTCCCCACTTTTTCTTCTAACAGGTTTAGAGTATCTGGTTTTATGTTGAGGTCTTTGATCCACTTGGACTTTAGTTTTGTGCAAGGTGATAAATATGGATCTATTTTCATTTTTCTGCATGTGGACATCCAGTTGGACCAGCACCATTTGTTGAAGATGCTGTCTTTTTTCCATTGAATAGTTTTGGCTTCTTTGTCAAAAATCGAGTATTCATAGGTGTGTGGGTTTATTTCTGGGTCTTCTATGTGGTTCCATTGATCCTCCTTTCTGTTTCTTTGCCAATACCATGCAGTTTTTATTACTATTGCTCTGTAGTACAACTTGAGATCGGGGATGGAGATACCTCCAGATGATCTGTTGTTGTACAGGATTATTTTGGAGATTCTGGGTTTTTTGTTTCTCCATATGAAGCTGAGAATCTTTTTTTCAAGGTCTGTAAAGAATTGAGTTGGTATTTTGATGGGAATTGCATTGAATCTGTAGATTGCTTTTGGCAGGATGGCCATTTTCACAATGTTAATCCTACCAATCCATGAGCACGGGAGATCTTTCCATCTTCTGAGATCTTCTTCAATTTCTTTCTTCAGAGACTTCTCAAACAGGTCTTTCACTTGCTTGGTTAGTGTCACCACAAGGTACTTTATGTGGTTACTGGCTATTGTGAAGGGTGTTGTTTCCCTAATTTCTTTCTCGGCCCTTTTGTCTTTAGCATACAGGAGGGCTTCTGATTTTTTTGAGTTGATTTTGTATCCTGCCACTTTGCTGAAGGTGTTTATCAACTGGAGGAGTTCTCTGGTTGAATTCTTGGGGTCGCTCATATATACTATCATATCATCTGCGAATAGTGACACTTTGACCTCTTCCTTTCCGATCTGGATCCCCTTGATCTCCTTTAGTTGTCTTATTGCTCTGGCTAGGACTTCAAGTACTATGTTGAAGAGGTAGGGAGAGAGTGGGCAGCCTTGTCTTGTCCCTGATTTCAGTGGGATTGATTTAAGTTTCTCTCCATTGAGTTTGATGTTGGCTATAGGCTTGCTGTATATTGCCTTTACTATGTTTAGATATGTGCCTTGTATTCCTGATCTCTCCAAGGCTTTAAACATGAATGGGTGTTGGACTTTGTCAAATGCTTTTTCAGCATCTAAGGAGATGATCATGTGGTTTTTCTCCTTCAGTTTGTTTATGTGGTGGATTACATTGATGGATTTCTGTATGTTGAACCACCCTTGCATGCCTGGGATGAAGCCTACTTGGTCGTGGTGGATGATATCTTTGATGTGTTCTTGGATTCGGTTTGCAAGTATTTTATTGAGTATTTTTGCGTCAATGTTCATAAGAGAGATAGGTCTGAAGTTCTCTTTTTTGGTTGGGTCTTTGTGTGGTTTAGGTATCAGGGTGACTGTTGCTTCATAGAATGAGTTTGGTAATGTTCCTTCTGTTTCTATTTTGTGGAATAGTTTGAGGAGAATTGGTGTGAGCACTTCTTTGAAGGTCTGGTAGAATTCCCCGCTGAAACCATCTGGCCCAGGGCTGTTTTTGGAGGGGAGACTGTGAAAGACTGCTTCAATTTCCTTGGGGGATACTGGGCTGTTCAGTCTTTCTACCTGATCTTGACTTAATGTTGGAAGATGGAATCTATCAAAAAAATTGTCCATTTCATTCAAATTTTCAAATTTTTGGCATATAGGCTTTTGTAGTATGACCTAATGATTGTTTGAATTTCCTCTGTGTCTGTAGTTATGTCACCCTTTTCATCTCTGATTTTGTTGATTTGGAAATATTCTCTCTGCTTTTTAGTTAGTTTGGCTAAGGGTTTGTCTATCTTGTTGATTTTCTCAAAGAACCAACTTTTTGTTTCATTGATTCTTTGAATAGTTTTATTTGTTTCTAATTGATTGATTTCAGCCCTGAGTTTGATTATTTCCAGCCTTCTGCTCCTCTTGGGTGTATCTGCTTCTTTTTTTTCTAGGGTTTTCAGTTGGGCCATTAAGTTGTTTGTATGTGATGTTACAAATTTCTTCTTGCAGGCACTTAATGCTATAAATTTTCCCCTGAGCACTGCTTTCAATGTATCCCATAAATTTGGGTATGTTGTGCCTTCATTTTCATTGAATTCTAGGAAGTCTTTAATTTCTTTCTTTATTTCTTCCTTAACCCAGCTGTCGTTGAGTAACAGGTTGTTCAGTTTCCATATGCGTGTAGGCTGTTTGTTATTTCTATTATTGTTGAGGTCCAGCTTATGTCCATGGTGGTCAGATAGAATACAAGGGATTATTTCAATCTTTTTGTATCTGTTGAGGCTTTCTTTATGACCAATTATATGGTCTATTTTGGAGAAGGTTCCATGCAGTGCTGAAAAGAAGGTATACTCTTTTGAGTTTGGATGAAAAGATCTGTAGACGTCTATTAGGTCCATTTGATTTAGGGTCTCTGTAAGTGTTTTTATTTCCCTATTTTTTTTGTCTAGTTGATCTGTCCCTTGGTGAGAGTGGAGTGTTGAAGTCTCCCAATATTAGGGTTTTAGGATCAATGTGTGATTTAAGCTTTAATATTGTTTCATTTACGAATGTAGGTGCTCTTGTATTTGGGGCATAGATATTCAAAATTGTGATGTCCTCTTGGTGGATTTTTCCTTTGATGAGAATATAGTGGCCGTCCTTATCTTTTTTGATTAACTTGGGTTGAAAGTCTATTTTATTAGATATTAGGATGGCTACTCCCGCTTGTTTTCTGGAACCATTTGCTTGAAAGACATTTTTCCAGCCCTTTACTCTGAGGTAGTGTTTATCTTTCGTGCATAGGTGTGTTTCTTGGATGCAACAGAATGATGGATCCTGTTTCCGCAACCATTCTGTTAGTCTGTGTCTTTTAATTGGGGAGTTGAGTCCGTTGATGTTGATAGAAACTAGTGACCAACAATTGTTACTTATTTTAGATGTGGTGTTGGTGGTGTCACTGAGTTTCATTGCTTGTCTTCTTTTGGTTTTTTTGTTGTGTAGTTATCTATTCCTCTGTTTCCTTCGATGTAGTTGTTTTCTTTGGTTTGGAGTTTCCCTTCTAGTAACTTCTGTAAAGCTGGGTTACTATGTAGGTATTGTTTAAATTTGGTTTTGTCTTGGAATATCTTGAATTCTCCCTCTATGTTGATTGAAAGTTTTGCTGGGTATAGTAGTCTGGGTTGGAATCTGTGGTCCCTTAAGGACTGTATGATTTCTGTCCAGGCCCTTCTGGCTTTCATAGTTTCTGTTGAGAAATCTGGTGTGATTCTGATAGGTCTACCTTCATATGTTACTTGGCCTTTTTCCCTTGCTGCTTTTAGAATTTTTTCTTTGTTTTGTAGGTTCAGTGTTTTGACTATGATGTGACATGAAGAATTTCTTTTCTGGTCTAGTCTACTTGGTGTTCTGTAGGCCTCTTGTATGTTTATGGCCATCTCCTTCTTTAAGTTGGGAAAGTTTTCTTCTATAATTTTCTTGAAAATATTTTCCGGACCTTTGAGCCTGATGTCTTCTTTTTCTTCTACTCCTATTATTCTTAGGTTTTGTCTTTTCATGGTGTCCTTGATTTCTTGGATGTTTTGTGTTTGGAACTTTTCTGATTTTATTTTTTCTTTGAGAGACGTGTCAATTTC
>NW_026585626.1:12703806-12707008 GCF_907164565.1 Psammomys obesus | reverse complement strand
GGGGGGGGGGGGGTGGTGCGCCGGTGATAGAACTTGTTGCTAGATCTTATTGCGCTGGACCCAGGAGAATCTCAGGACGCGTAGGATGACCACAGTCCCAGATCCCGAGCTGTAAGCTGTAGTTTGTTTGCTAGGAGCGGCCGGCAGCACTGGAGTTCCGGCACTGTGAAGCCGCTGTGCGCCTCTTTATCCTTCTGCTCCGCTGCGGCAGGGTGATTGCGGTGGCAGGGTGATGGTGGCGTTTGGGGGAGTGCCCGAAAGGATTGGGTTTTCTCAGCCCCGATCTCGGGTTGGGGTACAGACAATGTGGTCTGCAGATTCTGTTGGGCCCCTCCTGCCTCCTCCGAAGAGGGAGTAGGGATTTTGAGCTGGGCGCGCAGCTGCTATCCGCCAGCGGCGGGAGCTCAGTTGTGATGGCGGCAGGTACCCGCCGAGGTCGGAGAGACCTTCCAGGGAAAGACTAGGTGACCCGTGACCAGTCTGGCAACTTTCCTTCCCCGTGGTTTTTTTTTTTTTTGCGACTGGGACTCGCAGCCTTAGGCCCCCTTGTGCCCACCAATCAGCCTGGGAAATTGATCGTGATAAGCAGGCTTGCGGCACCAGCCCGGAGACCCAAAACCCGCGTTGCCCGGTTCTCTTTCGGGTTCTGGCTGGGCAGCCGAGAGTGGACCCGACCGCTTCCCACGCCGTGGGAGCCTCCCCTCACCTGGGAAACAAGGTCGATCGCTGTTGTTTTAGGGCCCAGAGTTCAGTCTCCTGGTCGCTGCACGGAGTGTGTTGTTCCGCTTCTCAGACTAGGTGTTCTCCTGGTGCTGCCATCTTGGCCCCTCCCCATATATTCACTTTGTATTCCTGCTGTAGCCCCTTCCCTTCTCTCTTCCCAGTCCCACCCGAATTCCCTCTTTCCCACCTTTGCCTCTCCCCTAGTCTACTGATAGAGGAGGTCTTTCTCCCCTTCTATCTGACCCTAGCCTATCAGGTCTCATCAGGACTGGCTGCATTGTCCTGTGTGGCTTTGCAAGGCTGCACAACCCAACCCCCCCCCAGGGGAAGGTGATTAAAGAGCCAGCCATTGAGTTCATGTCAGAGACAGTCCCTGCTCCCCTTACTAGGGAACTCACTTGGAAACTAAGAGGGGGTCTAGGTCCTCTCCATGCATGGTCATAGGTTGGAGTATCAGTCTCTTCAGGTTCACCTTGGGCCCAGGATTTTTGACTCTGTTGGTCTCCTGTCCCCTTCTGGTCTTTCTATCTCCCCCTTCTTCCATAAAAGTTCTTGCACTCTGCCCAAAGTTTGGCTATTAGTCTCAGCATCTGCTTCAATACCCTGCTGGGACAAGTCTTTCAGATGACCTCTGTGGTAGATTAATGTCCTGTTTCTTGTCTTTGCCTGCTTGTGATGTCTATCCTGTTTGCCCTTCTGAATGAGGATTCAGCATCTTCTCTTGGGTCCTCCTTGTTGTTTAGCTTCTTTAGGACTATGGATTTTAGAATGCTTATCCTTTATTATATGTCTAATATACACTTATAAGTGAGTGTATACCAGTGTCTTTCTGCTTCTGGGTTACCTCACTCCAGATGATCCTTTCTAGTTCCATCCATTTGCATGCAAATTTCATAATTTCTTTGTTTTTAATTGCTGAGTAGTATTCCATTGTGTAAATGTGCCTAATTTCAAGCTGTACTATAGATCAACAGTAATAAAAACAGCATGGTCCTGGCACAGAAACAGACTGGTGGATCAATGGAATCAAACAGAAGATGCAAAAAATAAACCCACACGCCTAAAAAAAAAAAAACTTGGTTTTGAAGCCAAAACCATACAATGGAAAAAAATAACATCTTCAATAAAAGGTGTTGGTCTAACTGGGTGTCTACACGTAGAAAAAAGGAAAGAGATCCATATTTATCACCTTGCACAAAACTAAAGTCTAAGTGGATCAAAGACCTCAACATAAAAGCAGACACACTAAACCTGTTAGAAGAAAAAGTGGGGAAGAGCATTGCACTCATTGGCACAGGAGACAACTTCCTGAACAGAACACCAACAGCACAGGCTCTAAGAGCAACAATCAATAATTGGGACACAAGAAACTGAAAGCTTCTGTAAAGCAAATGATATTGTCATCAGAACAAAACAATAGCCTACTGACTGGGAAAGGATCTTCACCAACCCTATATCTGACGGAGGGCTAATATCCAGATTATATAAAGAACTCAAGAAGTTAAACAGCAACAAATCAAGTAATCAATTAAAAATTGGGGTACAAAGCTAACCAGAGAATTCTCTGTAGAGGAATATCAAATGGGCAAAGAAACATTTAAAGAAATGCTCAATGTCCTTAGTCATCAGGGAAATGCAAATCAAAATGACCCTGCCTAAGATCAAAAACTCATGTGACAACACATGCTGGAGAGGATATGGAGAAAGGAAAACCCTCTTCCATTGCTGGTGAGAACATAACCTTTTAAAACTTTGGAAATCAATTTGGCGCTTTCTCAGACAATTAGGAATAGTGCTACGTTGAGATCCAGCTATACCACTCCTAGGCATATATCCAAAAAGATACTCAAGTACACAACAAGGACTTTTGCTCAACTATGTTCATAGCAGCTTTATTTTAATACCCAGAATCTGGAAACACCTAAATGTCCCTCAAGCAAGGAATGGATACCGAAATTTAAAGGTTGTTTTTATGAGTTTTTAAATTGCCTTAACAGGATTGAAGTGAAAAAAATTATGAAATTCCACTTTGCTCCCATGATAGGATAAGAGGGGCTAAAGTGGACAGGAAATATGACTTCTGGGATAAAGGTGGGGCAGCATGTCAGTCCGTCTGAAGTACTGTCCTTTACATGGCTAAAACTGTGGCTGCAGCAATTTTCTTGACCGTATTAGTAAAGTGCTACTGGTCCTGTTCCTACGCAGGGAGAGTAAGCTGGAAAGTAACCGGACGAAGGTCAATAGCTCATAAGTTATGAGGAATAAGTCTATCATTTGTGGGTCCACAGATTTTACTTGATGAGGACTTTCATCTGGACAAACAAAATATGACAAGGACATGTTATAAAAATTCCAGAAAAAAAAATAAAGTTATCTTTTAGATTTTTTTTTAAAAAAATGTGCATGGCTGTTTTGTTTGCATAAATGGCTGATTTCCCTGAGTGTCCTTGTGCCCAAAGAGACGAATAAAGGGTATCAG
>NW_026585626.1:12666690-12703796 GCF_907164565.1 Psammomys obesus | reverse complement strand
ATTACATCCTGATGCTTCTGTGCCCGACTATAGTATCCAATGATTGAAAACTAAGTAATGGATCATATCAGAGAAAAAGAGAGACGGTAGGGAGATTCTATGTTGAAAATTAATTTGGGCACCATTCAATTTTAAGTGTTTTATCTTTTTGTATAAGGAGAGTATTCCTCAAAAGAGAGAGTTAATTTCAGGTAAAATGATTTGAAAGTGGAAAATAGTACTTTGTACTATCTATTCTGTACACTGCTCATTTTATATGCATACAGATGCTACTTATGGAGCTGAAAATGATTCAGTATAAAAATAATGCTGACATCCCTGCCATTTAATCCCACCAGTGTGTTCATGACTGGTATAGAAATACCTGCTATAAACTGCTGGAGGACACTCAAATTATTTCAAGAATGGTGCAGATCATAAATATTCAGTAATAGTCTCTCATGTTTAACAACTCTAGCCTGAGTTTGCCAAGTGTCCTATGGTTTGTTTGTTTTTTGTTTTTTTTTTTTTTTTGGAACAAATGTACCCGAGATTTAGCATCTACTCATGAATGTAAGTATTTCTCGCTATTTTATTGGTTTGAAGAAAATGAAGTAGTTTTTGCCTTCTGTGCCTTGTTCTCAACCTGAGTGAGCAGCTCATATGGCTGTGCTAAATATACGAGATTCCTCTTCAGTTACATAAAATCAACTCACTGCACAGAGAACCGAAGACCACTAACATTTTAGTACTTAACCAGTTTATGGTTGATTCACTATTCTCACTTGCCACTGTTTGAATGTAGTCAGATGTTACTTTTACAGTACCATTCCAATTTCTCTATCTTTTGCTTCAGCAACATGGACTTTCCTGGGTGGCCGTACAAAACATACACATCATGTCTGGCAGCCCTTCCACAGTCTTAACATTGCAATGTTTCCATTTCCACTGTCTTTTATATTAATATTTTTCTTAGTATCTAAAATACAGGAATAGACTGTTTATCCAACCAAGGACCATGCATGGATATAACCTACAACCCCTGCTCAGACATAGCCCATGGTAGCTCAGTATCCAAGCAGGTTCCCTAGTAAGGGGGACAGGAATTGTTTCTGACATGAACTCATGGGCTTCCCTTCCCCCTGAGGGAGGAGCAGCCTTGCTAGGCCACAGACAAGGACATTGCAACCATCCTGAAGATACCTGATAAGCTAAGGCCAGACAGAAGGAGAGGAGGACACCCCTTCTAAGTGGACTAGGAAGGGGGCACCGAGGAGATGAGGGAGGGAGGGGAGAATTGGGAGGGAAAGAGGGAAAGGGCTACAGCTGGGATACAAGTGAATGTACAAAATTATTTAAAAATGAAAAATGTTAAAAAAGTAAATGCTTTAAAAAATAAATAAAATACAGGAATAACAAGAGAACAAATGAAGAGAGAAAATAAAAGTCATAAGAATATTAAAAGACTAGCAGGAAGAAAAACAGAGTAAGTAGAAAAGAAGAAAATTCAAAAAAGAAAGTTGTCACAAAAAATATTGATTTGTTTCTTTTTTTAATTTTAAGTCTGATCATCAGTCTAGTTGTGTCAGATATAGACATTTCCATAATGCCACTAGACACACAAATATAATTATGACAGCACCAACCTCTCAGAGGGCCCCATTTTGTCATATAATGTTTAATAACTTAATGACTTCTACCAAACTGTATCATAACTGACACTCTTCTGTAAATTGCATTTGATGTTCTGTTGGGGCAATATGAAACCCTCTACTCAAGTTTTAATAAATCACTTTCCTTTCTCAGCCTTTATTTATCTGTGAGACGAAATGGCAATTAGTATTTTCCATAACTTTGATCATATCTGTGAACTCTGGCTTCCTAAATTTTATTCTTAGTAAATTGTAGCAGCTGCCAACTACAACTGAGGGCAGGTGATAGTGCCAAACCCTCTCATTCCAGTGGCTTATACTCGCTCACATGTTATCATCTCTGGATCCATGCATCTGTTTTGGTTATGATCATATTGGTCAACAGAGAAACACTGGATACATTAATAGAGCAATCACATGCAAGTAGAATAGAACCAAGAGAATTAGTCATAACATAGTCATGGAAATGGTGTGTGACGATCATATGTTGTAACCTATGCCACATGGAGAAATAGTCTATGCAATATTTAAAACCTTCTTCCTTGTCTCAGTATTATTGTTTCCTTAATCTGAAAATTTATTGTCTCCTTTATTAATTCTAACCCACAAGTCCCAAATGATTACACTATTTAAAGTGTTTATATATGTTATAGTGTTTATGTATGATATGATATATATATATGTATCATGTGTTCTTTTGAAAAAAAAATTGCAGTGACTTTCTTTTAAGTGTCTGCCATTCAATTGAAGAGTTTAAGTTAGTCTTAAATTTTGAATTTAAGCCTTTCATTTTGAAATAAGGAGCCATCTTGACCAGGAGCTGAACTCAGGTACCAGGAAATATCACAGAATGTGCACCTGTCAGAAAACAAAGTTAGCTCTCCAAGCAACAGCCTCCAGGAAATATCACAGAATAAATGTTTAGTAAAAAAATAGAGACAATCTCCCTGGCAATTGTGATTATGTAAACGGTCACCTCTCCCCTATGGCTTTTACCCAATTCTGTAACGTCAAGGCATGAACCCCCCGGCTTTCTCTCATGGAAACATGTAGCCCTGCTTGTTGCCATAGAAACCCCCTGCTTACAGTCTTTCCCTTTAAAAACCCTGCTCACTCAGGGCTCAGGGTCCCACTTCTCTACTGCTGGGTCAGTGAGACTTGGGTGTCAAGTTCAATCACTCTCCTAATAAAACTCTCTTGCTCTTGCATCAAGTCTTCTCCTGGTGGTCTCTGAGGGTCCCATGATCCTGGTATTACACAATCTTTGAAATTTGAGAAGATTTGGAGAAAATGTGGTGCTCTTCTTAAACATCCATAATGCATACATACCTGTGATTCTGGCATTACTACTCTCCACCTTGGTAGCAAAAACATAAGCCATAATGTCATATTACCTATCCAATTTGCAGGATTACTACACTTAATAAAACAACTATCTGTTTCATTTTTTAAAAAATGGATAAAGACAAGTTCTTCATTCCAAACACAGAGAACCGATCAATGTACCACACAAATACACACAGCTGTGATTTGTTGATTAAAGTAAATAAAGAGACATGTACAATAAAGGAGGCCCATTGTTTCTGACACTGCTATATACAGGAATTGTATGTCTGTACTGCCTGTGACTTCTACACACTGCCTACAGCTTCCATCTGATAATACCAGAAATGTGGGGCACAAATGGAGTGGCTTGTCTAAAATGAACACTGGAACTGACAGTGGCCTTAGATGACAGTTCAAGGAGCTGCAAAAGCACAGGAGTCAACATTAAAATTCAAAGGCTAACAAAAGAAACCTGAGAACCTGACAGAACACCAAGTGCAAACACTCTTCAGATTAACCCAGGATGTTCTTCCAGGGAGCACTGCTTAGCTCAGCAACATAGAGCAGAAAAGAACCAAGGCTGGTAGGATGTTCATGACCTGTCTTAGCCAGGGAAACAGACACACTCCTTTTCCAGTTAGCACAGATGGAATGCTGATCATCTGGTAAAGGCTGATATAAAAATTCCTTTTATAGCAACACTTTCCTCTGCACAGTCTTATTCTAACATTAATGAATGTGAAATCTACTAGGCATAAACTATAAGCTTCAGACAGTGTTCCAGTGATGCCACAGCAAAATTCCACAGGATGAAAAATCAAACACTAATTTAAAAAAGTGAAGACATTAAAGATTTAGTTAATTATTTATCTACAATTTTCATTTCAGCAAAGGGGACTATTTAAAAAGTAACCACCTGCCCTTTTGAATCACTAACCCTTTCCTGATATCAAACATTCTTTAAAAAAAAAATTAGGTTAGAAACCTTTCTTCGTGATTATAGGCTTAAAAATGTCATGTGTTAATTGTTAGGCCCAAATCTTTAACCAACAGCTTAAAATATGATTAAATATAGACAAATATTTTACAAAGCTACCACCTTGTATCATTAAAATGAAACAACAAACAGCTTTACAACTTGTTCAAAAAGTAATTAGCGTTCTTAAATATATATACAGTTACATATTCAATTTCCATGCTAAACCTTCTACACTGCCTTTATAGCACATAAAAGGAAATAATTATAAACAAAGCAATTTTATATAAAACATAGTTATGTTTCATATACAGACACATTTTGGTGGTAACCTACAATACGAGGGAAAATGAAGGCAGTGTTATGGTTTAAATATACTACATCCTCTGTAGGCATTCCTGCTTAAATAGTTGGTCCACAGCACGTGGTACTGCTTTGGAGGTTTGTGGAATCTTTGGAAGACAGGGGATAGACTAGTCATTAGGGTGGATCCTTGGAGAAATAGCCTATCCTACTTTTTGAAAAAGATGTCTGCTCCCTTTGTGTATAGAGCCCCAGTCACATACTCTTGCTGTCAGGACCTCTCCCATTCCTTCCCTGTCACAATGGATTGATCCCCCAAACTGTGAGTTAGTATAAATCTGTTCTCTCTTTATTTGCTGTTGTCAGGCACTTTGTCAGAGTGATCAGAAAAAACAAAACAAACAAACAAAAAAAACCTGTCACAGAGCAGAGAAGGAGAATTGAAGAAACCTATTCTTTCTGGTTACAAAGAAGATAACTAAAAGGACAAAGTTAAGCACGTGAACAAAATTTTAGCAAATTTGTTATACACAATAACAATTATCGAAACTCAGATATGAGAGAAAAAAATATAAATTGAAGTATTTAATTCATGTCATTTGTGGAGCCAACTGTGTGGATGTGGAGATTTACACTTGTATCCTAATTATGTGGCAGGATGTGGGAAGGACCCTTGAATTCCTACGTCTGAGTGAGACTGGGCAACGTGAGATTCTATGAGGGGAATCCCGACTGACCCAAGACTTTCTCAGAGTCCCTGATGAAAAAGAAATGTTACCCTGGTGTCTTTGTCTAGGAGCAGACTTAGCAAGGCTGGTATGATACGGGCCTCAAAGAAGTCACAGCTGTGGCTTCTGGGAACATGACTCTTCCCCTTGGACTGTGGTTATCAACTTTGTATGAGATATCCTGTATTCTCTTTGCCGACACTGTCTGATTTTGCTCTCTGCTGACCTTGGCAATTTTCGCCTCTTAATTGTATATACAATGCTGTACTTCCTAATAAACTTGCTTGGCCTAAGTCATCAGCTTGTGCAAGATCTCCTGGTCTCAGCTATTGCTTTTGTTTTCTTTATTTCTCATTCTTTGTCTTCCCACTTGAGCCACCACAGTTTGGAATCCTTATTATTGCAGGTTCAGATCACTGTATCAAATTTTTAAAATTATAGGCTGGGCGTGGTGGCACATGCCTTTGGTCTCAGCATCAGGAGGCAGAGCCATGTTGATCTCTGTGAGATGAAGGGTATCTCACAGGCAATGATTTTAGATGAAGACATGCAGGCAATCACTACCAAGAGAAAAAAATCAATTTTCTTTAGAGCTGAGCCACCTGATAGGTCATCCAGCCTCAGGTTGCCATCCCTAAGTGTATATGAACTACAGTGTATGGACTCAACAGAGTATGTTTGTATATGTATGTGCTCATATACCAATATATGTATAATAATTAAGGAAGTAGTTCATTGTGTGAGAGAGTAGAGAAGACATGGAAAGAGCTGGAATAGGGAGAAGAGGGGAAATAATTTGAACACAGTTTTCATGTATGAAACATATTTAAAGGAATATTTAGGGATAAAGACCTTGAAATACTACCTTAAAACTACAAAACTAAAACAATTGCATAAATTAAGAATCCAATATATTATGCTCATTGTTCTAGATAAGTGAGAGCCTAAAGGTTTGCTTTCTCCATAGAATGTCACATCTCCCATAAGGAACTATGTTGGGAAACTCACAAGGTAACTTTAAATTTCAAAAGCAAGATTTGATTGAGTGATATTTTAGACTTGTTAAGGCTATAGCAGTTAAGACAGAATAGAAATGATGTGAGGATGGACATATTATGGAACTGAGCAAGCTAAAGACAGTGTTCCAGAATTAGTGCCATGTTCGTGGTTGATGGCAGAAATTCCATCAGAGCTCAATGAGAAAAGTCTTTTAACTAAAAAGTACTCATCTATTGGCTAGTAATAAAGGGAAATTAATGTTCATCTTTCACAATTTGTGAACTATACACCTAGGCCTAAAAGGTTAAAAAAAATAGCATATCTAAAGGATATTCTACAACAGCAGAATCGTTTTTATTAAATTTTTATTTTTTATATTAATTACAGTTTATTCACTTTGTATCCCAGCTTAATCTCCTCCCTCATTCCCTTCCAATCCCATCCTCCCTCCCTTATTTTCTCCCATACCCCCCTTCAAGTCCACTGATAGGAGAGGTCCACCTCCCCTTCCATCTGACCCTAGCTTATCAGGTTTCATTAGGGCTGGCTGCATTGTCTTCCTTTGTGCCCTGGCAAGGCTGCTTCCCTGTCAGGGGGAGGTAATCAAAGAGCCAGCCACTGGGTTCATGTCAGAAACAGTCCCTGTTCCCCTTACTAGGGAACCAACTTGGAGACTGAGCGACCATGGGCTATATCTGAGCAGGGGTTCTAGGTTATATCCATGAATGGTCCTTGGTTGGAGAATCATTCTCAGAAAAGACCTCAGATTTTTTGGTTGCTCTCCTTGTAGAGCTCTTGTCCCCTCCAGGTCTTACTATCTCCCCATTTTTTTCATAAGATTCTCTGTACTCTGCCCAAAGTTTGGTTATGAGTCTCAGCATCTGCTTTGATACACTGCTGGGTAGAGTCTTTCAGAGGCCCTCTGTGGTAGGCTTCTGTACTATTTCCTGTTTTTTCCTTCTTTCAATGTCTATCCCATTTGTCTTTCTGAGTGAGGATTGATCATCTTACCCAGGGTCCTCCTTCTTGATTAGCTTCTTTATGTGTACAGATTTTAGTATGTTTATCCTATTTTATACACCTAATATCCACTTATAACTGATTGTGTACCATGTGTGTCTTTCTGCTTCTGGGATACCTCACTCAGGATGATCTTTTCTAGATCCCACCATTTGCCTGCAAGTTTTTTGATGACCTTGTTTTTAATTGCTGAGTAGTATTCCATTGTATGAATGTACCACAATTTCTGTATCCATTCCTCTGTTGAGGGACATCTGGCTTGTTTCCAGGTTCTGGCTATTATGAATAAAGCTGCTATGAACATGGTTGAACAAATGTCCTTGTTGCGTACTTGAGCATATTTTGGATATGTGCCTAGGAATGGTATAGCTGGATCTTGAGGAATCACTATTCCTAATTGTCTGAGAAAGTGCCAGACTGATTTCCAGGGTGGTTGTACAAGTTTACATTCCCACCATCAATGGAGGAGGGTTCCCCTTTCTCCACATCCTCTCCAGCATGTGTTGTCACTTGAGTTTTTGATCTTAGCCATTCTGATGGGTGTAAGGTGAAATCTCAGGGTCATTTTGATTTGCATTTCCCTGATGACTAAGGGCATTGAGCATTTCTTTAAGTGTTTCTCTGCCATTCTATATTCCTTTACAGAGAATTATCTGTTTAGCTCTGTACACTATTTTTTTTTTTATTTTATGCGCATTAGTGTGAAGGTGAAGTGGAATTGGCATTGCAAACAGTTGTGAGCTGCAATGTGCTGGGAATTGAACCCAGGTTCTTTGGAAAAACAGACAGTGCTCTTAACCACTGAGCCATCTCTTCAGCTTTGTACCCCATTTTTAAATTGGGATTACTTGATTTGTTGCTTTTTAACTTCTTTAGTTCTTTATATATTCTGGATATTAGCCCTCTGTCAAATACAGGGTCGGTGAAGATCCTTTCTCAGTCTGTAGGCTGTTGTTTTGTTCTGTCAACAGGGTCCTTTAAACAGCAGACTCTTTATGATAGTTCAATATCTTCAGTATAGTAAGGATTATTTTATATATTTTTATTTTATTTTATTTTTATTATTAGTTACATTTTATTAACTCTGTATCCCAGCTGTATCCCCACCCTCATTCCCTCCCAATCCCCCTCCCTCTCTCAGTCCCTCCCTTCCTTATCTCCTCCCTGCCCCTTTCCAAATCCACTGACTGGGGAGGACCTCCTCCCCTTTTATCTGACCCTGTTTTATCAGGTATCTTCAGGACTGGCTGCAAAGTCCTCCTCTGTGGCCTAGCAGGACTGCTCCTCCTTTAGGGGGTGGGGAGATCAAAGAGCCTGCCATTGAGTTCCTGTCAGAAATAGTCCCTGTTGCCCTTACTATGGGAAACCAATTGGTTACTGAGCTACCACGGGCTTCATCGGAGCAGAGGTTCTAGGCTATGTCCATACATGGTCCTTGGTGGAGTGTCAGTCTCAGAAAAGACCCCTGTGACCAGATGCAGAGATGTGATTAAAAATAAACTGAAAAAACTGGAATGTCAAGTCATGAAAAGACACCAGTCATTAGTTGTCTATAGTTCTTTCTCTAAGAAGGGGACCCTGGTGAGTTTTTTTGTCTTGTTTTGTTTTTGTCTTTTCTGTTCCACATTAGCATGTCTATTGGTATTGTGAGTGTTTAGTTTTTTTAATTTATTTATTTATTTATTCATTTTACATCCCAATAATAGCCTCCTCCTTCCTCTCCTCCCAGTCCCCCCCCCCCCCCCTCTTCCTCAATACCTCCTCTCCTCTCCTCAGATAAGGGTTAGCCACCCCACTTACCCACACAGCCCAGATCATAAAGTCATATCAGGACTGAGCTTGTCCTCTTTCAGTGTGGCCTGGGAAGGCAGCCTTACCAAGGATTAGTGGTCGGAAAGCAGGCAACAGAATCCATGTCAGAGACATCCTCAGATCGCCTTACTAGTGAACTCACATGAAGCCTGAGCTGCCCATCTCCATCTGCATAGGGGGCTTAGGTCGAGTCCATGCATGTTCCATGACTGGTGCTTCAGTCGCCACAAGCCCGTCTGGGCCCAAGCTCTGTTGGTCTCCTTGTAGAGCTCCTGGCTCCTCTTGGTCCTTCTGTCCTTCCTCCCACTTTTCCACAAGACTCTCTATGCTTCACCCAGTGTTCTGCCTGTGAGTCTCATCGTCTATTACAATTAGCTGCTGGATGGAGCCTCTCAGAGGAGAGCTATGCTTGGCTCCCTGTCTTCAGCCACTTCCACTGTCTATTCTATTCCTTCTGAGTGAGTATCCTCCTTTGGGTCCTCCTTGTTACTTATCTTCCTTTGGTCTGTGCATTCTAGTATACCTATCGCATACTATCAGGTTAAAACCTGCTTATTAGTGAGTGCATATCTGTGTGTCTGTCTGAGTTTGGGTTACCTCACTCAGGATGGTCTTTTACAGTTCAATCCATTGGCCTGCACATTTCATGATTTTCTTGTTTTTAATAGCTGAGTAGCATTCCATTGTGTAAATGTACTATTCCTGTATCCATTCTTCAGTTGAGGAACACCTAAGTTGTTTCCAGATTCTGGTCATTATGAATAAGCTGCTACAAACATAGCTGAGCAAATTCCCACGTTGTATTACAGAGCATTTTTCAGGTATATGCCCAGGAGTCGTATAGCTGGGTCTTTAGATAGCGCTATTCGTAATGGTCTGAGAGAGCAACAGATTGGTTTCCAAAGTTGTTGTACAAGTTTTCACTCTCACCTGAAATGGAGGAGTGTTCACCTTTCTCTATATCCTCACCAGCATGTGCTGTCACTGGAGTTTTTGATTGAAGCCATTTTGATAGGTATAAAATAGAATATACTCACTTATAAGTGGATGTTAGCAATATAATACAGGATAATCATCCTACCATCCACACACTTAAAGAACCTAAATAACAAGAAATATTCTAAGGAGGATGTTTACTTCTCATTCAGAAGGACAAATAGGAAGAACTCTGGAAGCAGTTGAAGAGATGAAACAGAATGGGAGCTTACCATAGATATCCTCTGAAAGACTGCACCCAGTAGGGGATAGAAACAGATGTTAAGACTCACAGCCAAACTATGGGCAGAGAACATGGAGTCCTAGGAAAAAGTGGGGGAATAGAAGGCCCCAGAGGGAACAGAAGCTCCATAAGAAGACCAATGGAGCCAATAAATCTGGGTTCAGGAAGCCCCGCAGAGACTGATGCACCAACCGAGACCATTTATGGAGAGGACCTATTCAGATGTAGTCCATAGCAGCTCAGTTTCCAAGTGGGTTCCCTAGTAAAGGGAATAGGGGCTGTCTCTGAAATGGACTCTGTTGCCAACTCTTTGATAACTTCCCACTGGTGGAGGGTTCTTGCCAAGCCACAGAGGAAGAGGATGAGACTTGAGAGGATGGGGTCAGATGGTAGGAGAAGAGGGTTCCCCCCTTTCTGAGTATTAGGGAAGGAAAGTAGTAGTAGGAGAGAGGAAAGGTGGGACCTGGAGACAAAGTAGGGTGCTACAATTGTTATGTAAAGTGAATAAATTATGAAAAACAAATTTAAATTTAAAAACTCATATAAAGGAACAAAACACCAATATAGGCATAGAGGAAACAGACATAAAATTTGGAAAAGGAGAAGAAAAGCTTTCTACTACCACGTGAACACATGAATCAGTTATTCTTTTGTAACAATCAAGTTTAAATTTACTTACAATAGGATCCAGAAGAACAGAATCCATATATGAATAAATTTAGCTTAAGTAAAAATTACAATAAAAACTACATAGTTTTGCTAGTGAAATGTTTGAGAACTAAGTGAATAAAAAATTATATTCATGGGCCAAATGTTTAATGTGAAATTATCAACATTACTAGAACCCTTATTAAAACCTCAGTATATTTTTGACTCAGTATATTTTGAGGAAGCCAGTTCTCAAATTCAGTGCAATGGAGATTGTACAAACTCGGAAAATGACTTTGAAAAAGTAAACTTGTAGGATTGATGGTGCTTATTCTCAAAACATACTATAAACTACAGTGATCACATAAGTGGGATATAGCACATACATAGTTTAGAAGTCAATAAAACCACATACGTTCAGAAAATGTGCCAAGAGCAACCAAAATAGAAGGAATAAAGACACCAACAAATTTTTCTGAAACACATCAACTTTCACAAGAAAAAAAAATTGTATCTTTACCATGGAAATATGCAAAAATATTTATTATTGATAATATTACTATTTTACAATTTATTCACTTTGTATCCCAGTTGTAGCCCCCTCCCTCATCTCCTCCTGGTCACAACCTCCCTTGCTCTTCCTCCCCTATCCCTCTCCCCTAGTCCATTCATAGAGGAAGTCCTCCTCCCTTATTGTCTGACCTTAGCCTATCAGGCCCCATCAGGACTGCCTGGATCCTCTTCCTGTGGACTGGCTAGGTTGCCTCATCCAGGAGAAGTGATCAAGGAACAGGCAATCAAGTTCATGTCAGAGAATGACTCTTGTCCCCTAACTAGGGAACCCACATGGAGACTGAGCTGCCTATGGGCTATAGCTGAGCAGGGGGTAAAGGTCTTTCTATGTTTGATCTTTGATGCATCAATCTCTGCAGTCTCCTCTGGGCCCATCTTTTTATGGCTTTGTTGGTCTCCTTGTGGGGCTCATGTCCCCACTGAGTCCTTCTACATTCCCCTTCTTCCATAAGATTCCTTTCACTCTGTCCAGTTTGCCTGTTAGCCTGCATCTGTTTTGATCCCCTGCTGGCAAAATTAATTCAAAATTTGCACTGGACACTTAATTAGGGCTGAACGAATGTTTCAGTGGATAAGAGAACCTGCTATGTAAACATTTGAGTTCAATTTCTCAGTATGCATATTAAAAAATCAAAAGCCAACATTGCCATGACTAACCCCAAAGCTTTAGGGAATGCAGCAAGATAGGAACAGGGTACCAGACATTCTCCTCTGTGCCTTGTAATATGTGAGCACATATGTCTCATGTGTCCATGCATCACAATATTCTCTCTCTATCTCTCTCTAAAGATTTAAATTGCGAACCTAAGGCCATAAAACACATAGAGGAAATTCTTCATGACCTTGAATTTGGCAATTAGTTCTAAAATTTATCAACAAAAACCAGAAGCACATATAGGCTGTAACTCATTTAAATTAAAAAGTTCCAAGCCACTAGGAGGCTGCTAAGAAGGGCACAGTTAAATCACACTGTAGGGAAACTGCAGCATTGATCTGATAAGGTTTTATAAAAAACAATATGTAGGAACTAAAATTCAGCAATCTTTAAAAATAGACAACATGTTTGATAGCTATTTCTTGAAAGAGCACATACAAATTATCCATAAATGAATAAAATGCTCTATAATACTCATTAGTAGTGAGATATAAATCAAAAGCATAAGATGATGTTACTTTCTAGCTACTGGGACAGCCATAGTTCCTTAAAAATGGAACAGCACTTAGTTCCTTAAGTGCCAGTGATACTATGGAGATGTTCAAAGCCCTATACATGCTGATGGAAACATAAAATTAAACTGCCTCTATAGGAAATAGTTTGCTAGTTTTCCACAAAGAAAATACATAGTTACCTTAAGATCAAGAAATTTTGATCATAGATATAGTCACTGCAGAAATGAAAACAGGGCTATCACTATTCAGAGCACCGACTTCACCAAAAGGTCCATTCAAAAGTCTATTGAATGACAGATGTATGGATAAAGAAAATGGATGTGCACGTGCATGGATTGTGCATAAAAATCTTCTACCCCTAGAAAACCGAGTTCTGTTTTATCCCACAATGTATATCAGCCGTAGGTTCAGTGAGTGAAATAAGCCAAATATGAAGTGTAAACAGAGCGTGATTCTGCTCCTATAAAATGCATAGTCTATGCTGCTACATGGGGTCACAGCTTACAACTATGGGGTAAAGGAAGGTATATAGAGTTACTTAGTGGTCAGAGTTTTTGAAACTACAAGGCTCATGATGATTGTGCACAGTCAAACAAGTGAGTTGACTATTTACACTGAAATGATAAAATTATGTAATGTGTTGTATCACAATAATGCTGTTGGTTATTATAAAAACTGCCACTCAAATTTGAAAGGTTGTTTTATTTTAATTCTTCTAAAATGACTTTTTTTTTCCATTTTTGGCCTGTATGTAAATGTAAAGAACACATTTTAAAATCCATTGTGCTTTAATCGGCAAATATTATTGTAATTTGAATAATGTAATCTTCTGTTCCTAATAGAGGAAATTTATGTTCATTGTGCCCTGAATGAGATTATAGAAATCTGGAATTTAGCCTTAATCTTTAACTACCTCCATGCTTACCATAGAGGAGAAAAATTTGTGGAATTTTTGCTCTTTATTTTTTATACTAGGGGTAACTTGGGACATCATCTTTATCTGTTGTGTGTATCTAATTCCCCATGGTCCACCAACTACTCCTTCCAATGTTTCTAAGAAACCCATGAACATGTCAAGGAGTCAAGAACCACTACCTTCTTGGTCTTAGAGATCCCCTGGCTTCAGTGGAGCAACCTGAACCACATACTTCCCATTCCAGTAAAGGGAGTAAAGAGGCTGTAGATATTTGCTACTGATTGTTGGAATTCAAGCACTGGGGAGTGCCCAAGACTGAGATGCTTATGTGGAGCCCCACACACTTGTCAGAAAGCAAATGTTCATGACCCTGGAGAGGGAGCAGTCAGGGCAGAAAGGACCAAGGGCCTCCTCCAGCACCAGCAAAGTGTAACTTCTCTGACGAATCCAGCCTTGGATCCTGTGAAAATCTTCATACCAACCTGCCTTTTCATGCATAAATGATTCAAATAAATTTGTGGTACTTGCACCAAAAGAATCTAAGCAAAACATTTTTGAAACAAACACAAATACACTCAGGGTTAAACTATAAATTATGCAGGGGTTTTTACAACTTGAAAGACATTTTAAATTTGGGAAAAGTAATTTCATATTTCCTGCCTCTATCCCTCTCAGGATAAATATTTAATCTCCTTAGCCAGTCAGGGTGTTCAGGTGAAATCATGTCAGAAACAATGAAAGTCTAACAATCTCCGTGGTGCTAACACATTCTCTCTGTTATTCCTAGCATACAGCCGCACAGCTTCCACATGACTTGTCCTAGGCACAGAGTGTGCCCAGTGTGCTGAAGTCGCCATGGAAGCAACACCATCTTGTATTTCAATGGCGGATATCTCAGATCTCAGATCTCAGATCTAGAAGTCACAGAGCCAGCGTTTCATGTGAGAGCCCGCTCTCATTGTCTGGCCTGAGTCCCCGTACTCACAGCACAGCTTACGGGCATACAGCTGCACTCAGTTCTCAAGCACCGTACAGAACTGCCTGGGTTTAGAAGTGTGTGCTTTTAAAGACAGACAGATATTTGTCATCCTGGCTGGCTAAGTCACACATTTATTTTTTATAATGTTTTTAATTAACATAAAAATTTAAGGTTTCCTTATAATTTTACTCTTGTGTAATTATGGTTAATTCTTTGCTTCCACCAACCTCTCTCCATAATATTACCCCCACTTCTACCCTTTTCCCCCCAATCTTGCCCTTTATGCTCTCATACCACATATTTATCACCTTTCCACCTCTCTTCTTCAAAGCTCATTTTTCCCTCCCACTAGTTCTTTCCAGTTTCCTGTCTGCTAGCTCCTGCCCATTTCCACATTCAGAACATACATAAAATAGAAGCTAGGAGCTGCGTATGAGAGAATACTTGCTATATTTGTTTTCCTGAGCCTAGGTTACCATACTTAATGGAATAGTTTCCAGTTCAGTCCATTTATTTATAAATTTATAATTTTATCTTTTTATGGATGAACAAAATTCTGCTCTGTATATTTTCATTATCCACATCCGTTCGTCTGTTATACATATCTAGGCTGGTTCCATTTCCTGATACTGTGAACAACAACAACAACAAAAGCATTAAACACAGATGTGCAAGCCTCTTTTGGCAGGCTATGAGGTCCTGTAGAACTGTGACCAGGAGTCACCATTTAGATGTTTTTACACTCACTTACTGCTGTGTGTGTACGTGTGGGGGCGATGCAGATGTACACGGATACACAGCCCACGGAGCAGGTTTCACGGCTTGATTCTCTCCTTCCACCATGTTCATTCATCCCATGCATTGAACTTGGAGCTCCACGTTTGGAAGGTATTTTTGAGCTCCCCGTTTTTAGTTTTTTAAAGAAAGCTCCACATTGATTTCCATTGTACAGTGGCTCTCAACTTTTCTAATTCTGCAACCCTTTAATACGGTTCTTCATGTTGTAGTTATGTCCAATCATAAAATTATTTTTGTTGCTACTTCATTGCTGTAATTTTGCCATGGTGTTATAAATGAGTCATAATGTAACTATTTCGAGATAGAGGTATGCCATACACTCACTGGAGCATGTCAAAAGCCCACTCTCTCAAAGAAAACTGTGTCTTCCCCATGTGCACCCATACCAGAAGCCATTAGTTGTAGAGAGCTACACTTTATCATCCTTATCACAATCTTTAAGAGTTTTCTTCTACGGTTTTGTGTCTGTGCTGTTACTTTGTGGGTACAGTTGTTCAGAAGCCTTCTCTGTCTCTCTTTCTCAACTGTGAGTCTGTAGTCATCGACCGTTTTTAAAGTGTACCATTTTTAAAATGCTACCCTTTGCCTGCTGTTTGCCTTTTGTCTCTTTAAGGACACATGCTATCAAGATATGCCTTCTCTCATTCTGTAGATGAGAAAGAACAAGCACGGAGGTCCATGGCCCTGTCAGCGGCAGTAGGCTGCAGGGAGCAGAAATGCAGCCCTGTGCAGCCTGCTGTACCCGGAGAAGCTCCCAGAGATTTTGCTCAGGTGAGATGTGGTTCTTCATCTCAGAAAAGGATTTGGGGACAAGTTGAAATGAACCAGTGTTGGCACTTATAAAGAGATTTTTAATATGGATTTGAACATGAGCAATTATT
Source organism: Psammomys obesus (assembly GCF_907164565.1). Classification (NCBI taxonomy): domain Eukaryota; kingdom Metazoa; phylum Chordata; class Mammalia; order Rodentia; family Muridae; genus Psammomys; species Psammomys obesus. Next base: position 12,687,817 of record NW_026585626.1, on the reverse strand, counting down.
GAAATAAAGGAGCCCAGGAATGGGTCATACACACCCACGCGTGGGTTTGGTCTTTTCTAGAAAAGCCATTTGTCAGGGTCGTGGCAACAGCTGTGTGTATAATCCTGGAAGCTTTTCAGTGTATGTTATATAAAGAGTATGGAAGGAATTTTCATTCCTTCTTTTTCTCTTTCCCTTTTTAGTTTGATAGAGTCATAGGGCAGTTTCCAGGCAGGAACACTGTGCAAAACTATAAGGTAAAATCATGTTCACAAAGGCTATACAAAGAGATTAAAATATGCGAGGCTAGTTCACAGGGCCTCAATCTTAAACAAAGAATTGCAGGAAAGCTAGGAACAGAAGAGGTGACCTTCCCAAAAAAGAACACTCCAACGGGATATCCAGTGCCAAATGGTCAGCCCTGAATACATGCATACAGGTAGCACTATTTGGCTAAACAGTTTACATTTGCAGACATCTATCTGTCTGTCTGTCTGTCTGTCTGTCTAAACATCTATATCTATATATCCCTACATATACATATATGCATGCAATAACAATTAATAAAAATGTGGTCATGAATTTGAAGGGGAGTTCAAGGAGTATTGTAGGAAGGTTTGGAGGGGAGAAAGGGAAAGAAGAAATGAAATAAAATTGTAATCTTAAAAGAAAAAAAAAGCATGTGCTGTAAATGGAGGATTTTTTCCTTTTTTTATATTTTTAAGATTTCTGAAAACTTCAAGACTATTGCTGGGAAAGTAGAAAGGTCATACTTGTGCACCTACACATACTTATTTAGAGTAATTCTACATAAAAGGAATAAGGACTCTATCTAAATAACCTTCACATAAATGTTGTTAGTTGTGCTGAATTTTTAGCTCTCCACTGAAGAGAGACATCAACCAAACATCAGGGAGAAGGAATCCCTTCACTTCTCATGTCCTCTTCATTTTCCCGGTGTTTCTCTCCTCACACAGACCGTACCACACACACTGGCAGATCCCAGGCTATTTATTCCCAAGCCCCTGACTCATCTCTCTCTCTTTGCTCTTATGAATATGGATAATCTTCTAAGGAAAATTTGATTTGTTAAGAAGCTATTTGGTTTGAAAGTCAGGAATTAATTTTATTCCAGGGACATATTTTTCTCAATTGAATTGAAGTCTTTTAAGAAGTAAGCTCTTTGATGTTCCAATAATATTGAAGTTGTAAAGGCAGTACAGTCTGTTGGAATCACTGGAGGTAGATATAGTTTGCCCTAGTTTGACTTCACTTTTCATGCCTAGGCTAGTCACTAAATATTTAGAACAGTAATCCTTTTCTGAGTTGACATAGTGATCAAATAAATAATACATATTAAATTGTTTTGGCCATACTCAGACTCCACAAAGCATTATTGTTGTTATAAGGGAATTTTTCAAGTCATTATTTTAGGCTGACAAATGTGCCTGAAAGCTTAGAAAACCCTTTCCTTTTGTCTTCTGTTGATAAAGAAGAGGAATTCTTTTCTGAGACACCCCTAACAAATATGGTAGGATTTCCATGCCTGCTTCAAACATACATTGTCCAATGATATCAAAATACCAGTTATCAAAATACCAGGTGCTTCAATTGCAATGAATTTGGTCATTTACAAAGAAACACTTTAGAGCACAACATAGAGATGCATTAACTCTTAGGAATATGACAGATTTACTTATAGAAGAGAACAAACAGATTCTGGCTATAAGGGAATGCAAAGGATCTCAGGGTTTGTGTAGCCACTATGGCAAGGGAAGGCATTGGTCTAGGGCTTCCAAGAGGGACATACAAGTTAATCACTTGCCATTGGGAAATGAATGGAGAGGCCTGTCAGCTTGAGGCTCCGAGAAAAACAATATAAGAAGTCTTCTGTTGGACAGGTAGGAGGTAACAGGCAGGCAGGAAAACCAAAACTAAACATTTCAGATTTGATACATGCTACTAAAGGAAGCACAGCTCTGAAACTGGATACAGATAAACCTCTCACCCTATCCACAAGAGTTGAATACTAAAAATTAACCACAGGTGTTTATGGTCCTTTTCCCTTCAGGACAGTAGGGATGATCTTGGGAAGAGGTGGATTAACTTCTCAAGGATTTATTGTATATCTAGATATTCTAGATAGGAATTGCAAGGAAGACATTAAAATTACGGCATATGTAAAAAAGGAGGTTGGAAATTAATGCACGGACAGAACTGCTCAGCTGTTACTGTTTCCCCACAGGGCAAAGCAGCTTTGCTCCAGTAGAAAGAACAGGCTCATTTGGGAGTACTGGAGAATGTTTGTTCTGGCAAACAGTGGTTAATGATCAGAGACACAAATTAATGGTACAAATGAGTGGTGGTGAAATATAAGGTTTGGTAGATACAGGAGCTGATATCAGTATCCTCTCCCAAAAGTTTTGGAATCCAAAATGGATACTTCAGAAAGTTTATGCACAATTTATAGGAAGTGGTAAATTATCCCAAGGTAGACAAAGTGTATGGTGGATTAAATGTGTGGGACCAGAAAGGCAAACAGGGAAGTTGAGACCCTATGTGGCTGATTTACCCATAAATTTATGGAGAAGGGACCTTTTACAACAATGGGGTACTCAAATCAATATTCCTACAATCCCACAGACAGCAAATGATGAAATTAGGGATAAAATGTGTTTTATGTGTTTATATAGGTTTATGTAGGTTTTGATATGTGTAATCAAGAACAATCACAAGCTGTGCCCACTGAACAAGCGCAGAGCATCACTGGGACTGAGTTTCCCAGTTTATAAGAGAGGCCACTGCTGAGATGCCAACAGCCTTGCCCCTCAGGTGGGTATCACATAGACCTGTGTGGTAAGAGTAGTGGCCCATGACAAAAGAAAAACTGCAGGCACTTGAACAACTGGTTCAATAGTAGCTACAGGCTCAACATATAGAAAAGTCTACCAGGCTATGGAATTCCCCTGTTTGCTGTAAAAAATAAATCAGGAAAATGGAGGATAATAATGTATTTAAGAGCTGTTAATAGAGTCATTCAACCAATGGGTCCTTGACAACCTGGAATTGCTTTACCTTCTTTCTTAGCTAGATCTTGGCTTATAATAATATTTGATTTAAAGGATTGCTCTTTCACAATACCCTTGCATAAGCAGGAGAGGGAAAGGTTTGCTTTCTCCTTACTTACTCTGAAAAATAGTGTCACAAGGGAGCAGCCTTACCAGGCCACAGTAGAGGACAATGCAGCCACTTTTGATGAGAGCTGATAGACTAAGATCAGAAAGGAGAGGAGAACCTCCCCTATCAGTGGACTTGGGGAGGGGCATGCATGCAGAAAGGGGAGGGAGGGTGGGATCGGGAGGGGAGGAGGGAGGGGCTTATGGGGGGATACAAAATGAATAAAGTGTAATTAATAAAAAAATTTTAAAAAGCCAGAAAAAAAAAAGATACCGCTGGAAGATTTTGCCAAGGGAAATATTAAACAGTCCAACTTTATGTCAATATCTTGTGCAACAACCTTTAGAAATAATTCAAGATGGCAGATGGAGATCCAAGATGGCAGTGACCAGCGTGCACCATATCTGAGGGGCAAGGGATCTGAAACTCTGAAATTAGTGAGTGGAGGGGAAGCTGGACACAGAACATCGACATTGAGGCTTCCTCAGAGAAAGGCAACAAACCCTGAGCTGAGACATTAGGATTCAGGTCAACCACAGACTTTTCTGCAGACTTCTGGGGACTCAATTTCCAGGCGCTTCCCCTTGACGGGCCTCCCTACTCCAGGGCAGGGGCAGCAGTGGAGACAGCAGAGCAGCCCGCAGGGTCCACAGCTCCTAGCACAGAGCACAGAGCCTGCTGCTTCTAGCACAGAACCCCCTTCTTTGAGACAGAGAATACTCAGTCCCCTGGCACTTCCCCTTGACAGGCCTCCCTTCTCCCTCCTTGGCTGAGGCAGAGGCGGCAGAGGCAGCCATAGTGCCTGCCACAGAGTGCAGTGCTCTGTCTGCAGTGCTTGCAGCTCCTATCCCAGAGAGCAGCACCAGCACTTCCACCAGGCCAACCAGGCCCACAGCTAACCAGGGCCTTCCCAATGGCACCACCAGGCCAACCATGTCAGCAGCTCCCCAGGGCCTTCGAGAAGGCATCTGTTACAGCGGCCTCCTAGTTCTGCGGCAGTTGCTGGACTTCCAGTGGACCACAACACCAGACCCCAATTTCTGCGGCAACATGGGGATTCTGGGACGGCATTATAAACATTGAAGCCCCTGCTCTGCCAGTGAAGCCCAGGCAAATAACTACTGGAACCCAAACAGATCTCAATACCAGAACGACTGTACGAAAAGACTGTAGACCACTGGGGTATTCAGGAAATCTGCGCAGACACATTGTGCCCACAAACAGTGCCCTCAAACTGCACCTACAAACAGCGCTAGCGTCCACACCCTCTACTGCGACTGCACCCCCCACATTCCAAGCATGTACACTCTCTAGAACTCTTAAAAACACTTCCACACACATGCGCATGCTTGCTCCCTTGCAATTGCGCCAGCGGATCATCTTACCTTAGGTACAGCTGAAACACCAAAGCACACTCTCAAACCAGTGGACCTCTCTCGTATGTCTGAAAACACTCCAGACACCAGAGAAAGACGGACACAGTCTGAACTACAGACTCCAGGAACAAACAGTGAAGTTTTCAGGTAAGATAGCCAGAGGCTGGTGTAAGAACACACCCAACAAAAATCAGGACATCATGGCTCCACCAGCAACCCTCAAAATCAATGGATATTTTAAATCATTGGAAACACAGGAAAATTACTTTAAAGCTATGATTATGCAGTTATTACAGGCATATAAAGGGGAAACGAACAAATCTCTCATAGAAATAGCCACATAAGTGGAGGCAAATAAAGAAAAAACAAACAAAGCTCTCAAAGAAATAGCCACGCAAATGGAGGAAAAATAAAGAGGAAATGAACAAAGCTCTCAAAGAAATACAGGCCAATACAGCCAAACAAATAGAGGCATAAGTACAGGCATAATTAGTGGCATATAGAGAGGAAACAAACAAAAAATAGAAGCCACCAAAGAAAGACAAGAATTCACATTCAAACAGATGAAGAAAATGATGCAAGGCATGAAAACAGAATTAGAATCAATAAAACAAACACAAAATGAGAAAACCCTGGAGCTGGAAAACTTAGAGAAAAGATCAGGAACCACAAAGTTAAGCATCACCAATAGAATACAAGAGATAGAAGAGACAATCTCAGGTGCTGAAGATACCCTTGCAGAAATTGAAACTTCTCTCAAAGAAAAAGTAAAATCAGAAAAGTCCCAAACACAAAGCATCCAAGATATCAAGGATGCCATGAAAAGGCAAAATCTAAGAATAATAGGAATAGATGAAAAAGAAGAATCCAGGCTCCAAGGTGCAGAAAACATTTTTAAGAAAATCATAGAAGAAAATTTTCCCAATTTAAAGAAAGAGATGTCCATAAACATACAAGAGGCCTACAGAACACCAAATAGACTAAACCAGAAAAGAGACTCTTCATGTCAAATCATAGTCAAAACACTAAAACTACAGAACAAAGAAAAAATATTAAAGGCAGCAAGAGGAAAAGCCCAAGTAACATATAAAGATAGACATACCAGAATCACTCCAGACTCCGAAACAGAAACTATGAAAGCCAAAAAGGCCTGGACATATGTCATGCAGACTTTAAGAGACCACAGATGCCAACCCAGACTACTCTACCCAGTAAAGCTTTCAATCAACTTAGATGGAGAAAACAAAATATTCCATGACAAAACTAAACTTAAACAATATCTACACAGAAACCCAGTCCTACAGAAAAAGAAAAACTCCAATCCAACAAAATTGACTACAACCAAGAAAACACAAGGTATAGACAACTTCTCAACAAAGAATTAATATAAAACAAGCATAGAAACACAGTAGTACCACTAACTCCATAATAAAAGGAACTAGCATTCATTAGTCACTATTATCTATCAACATCAATGGACTAAACTCTCCAATAAAAAGAAACACACTAACAGAATGGTTGCAGAAACAGGTTCCAAAATTATGCTGCATCCAAGAAACACACCTATGAAACAAAGATAAACACTACCTCAGAGTAAAGAGCTGGAAAAATGTTTTTCAAGCAAGTGGACCCAGAAAACAAGCTGGGGTAGCCATCCTAATATCCAATAAAATATACTTTCAACCAATATTAATCAAAAAAAGATAAGGAGGGGCACTTCCTTCTCATCAATGGAAAACTCCACCAGGAGGACATCACAATTCTGAAGATGTATGCCCCAAATACAAGAGCACCTACATTTGTAAATGAAACATTATTAAAGCTTAAATTGCACATCAGTCCCAACACCTTAATAGTGGGAGAATTCAACATTCCACTCTCACCAAGGGAAGGATCATCTAGACAGAAGCTAATTAGGGAAATAAAGGCACTTACAGAGGTCCTAAATTAAATAGACTTAATAGATGTTTATGAACTTTTCATACAAATTCAAAAGAATACACCTTCTCTTCAGTACCTCATGGAACCTTCTCCAAAATAGACCATATAGTTGTTCACAAAGCAAACATCAACAGATAAAAGAAGATTGAAATAATCCCTTGTATTCTATCTGACCACTACGGAGTAAAGCTGGACCTCAACAAAAACAGAAATAAAAAAAAGTCTACACACACATGGAAACGAACAACTCCCTACTCAGTGAGAGCTGCGTTAAGGAAGAAATAAAAAAAATAAATTAAAGACTTCGCAGAATTCAATGAAAATGGAGGCATAACATACCCAAATTTATAAGACACAATGAAAGCGGTGTTAAGAGGAAAATTCATAGCACTAAGTAACTTCAAGAAGAAATTTGAAACATCTCATACAAGCTATTTAATGGCCCACCTGAAAGTCCTAGAAAAAAAAAAAAAAGCAGACATACCCAAGAGGAGTAGATGGCTGGAAATAATCAAACTCAGGGCTGAAATCAATAAATAAGAATCAAATAAAACTATTCAAAGAATCAATGAAACCAAGATCTGGTTCTTTGAGAAAATGAACAAGATAGACATACCCTTAGCCAAACTAACTAAAAGGCAGAGAGAAAATTTCCAAATCAGCAAAATCAGAAATGAAAAGGGAGACAAAACAGCAGACACTGAGGAAATCAAAACAATCATTATATCTTAATTCAAAAGCCTATATGCCACAAAATTTGAATGTCTAAAAGAAACGGACAATTTTCTTTATAGATTCCATTTACCAAAAATAAATCTAGATCAGTTAGAAAGATTGAATAGTCCTATATCCCCCAAGGAAATAGAAGCAGTCATCAAAAGTCTCCCTTCCAAAAAAATCTCAGGGCCAGATGGTGTCAGTGCCAAATTCTACTAGACCTTCAAAAAAGTGCTAACTCCAATTCTCTTCAAACTATTCCACAAAATAGAAACAGAAGGAACATTACCAAACTCATTCAGTGAAGCCACAGTCACCCTGATTTCTTACCCACACAATGACCCAACCAAAAAAAAAAGAGAGAGAGAACTTCAGACTTATGAAGTTCTTATGAACATTGATGCAAAAATACTCAATAAAGTACTGGCAAACCAAATCCAAGAATATATAAAAGATATCATCCACTGTAACCCAAAAGGCTTCATCCCAGACACGGGTGGTTCAATATAGGGAAATACACCAATGTAATCCACCAAATAAGCAAACTGTAGGAGAAAAACCACATGATCATCTCCTTAGATGCTGAAAAAGCATTTGATAAAAATCCAACACCCATTCATGTTTAAAGAGATTAGGGATATAAGGCACTTACCTAAACATAGTAAAGACAATATACAGCAAGCCTATAGCCAACACCAAACTCAATGGAGAGACACTTAAATCAATCCCACTGAAATCAGGGACAAGACAAGGCTGCCCACTGTTTCCATATCTCTTCAACATAGTATTTGAACCCCTAGCTAGAGCAACAAGAAAACAAAAAGAGATCAAGGGGATTCATATCAGAAAGGAAGAAGTCAAAGTATCACTATTTGCAGATGATATGATAATATACGTGAACAACCCCAAAAATTCCACCAGGGAACTCCTTCAGCTGATAAACACCTTCAGCAAAGTGGCTGGATACAAAATTAACTCAAAAAGAAATAAAAAAAGAACAAAAAAAAAAAGAGAAGAAAAGAAAGGAGCCCTCCTGTATACCAAAGACAAATCGACTGAGAAAGAAATTAGTGAAAAAACACCTTCACAATAGCCACAAAGGACATAAAGTACCTTTGTGTGTCTGGACTCTAACCAAGCAAGTGAAAGACCTGTTTGAGAAAAAAAGCTTTAAGTCTTTGAAGAAAGTAACTGAAGAAGATATCAGAAGATGGAAAGATCTCCCATGGCTTGGCAGGATTAACATAGTAAAAATAACCATCTTACCAAAAGAAATCTACAGATTCAGTGCAATTCCCATCAAAATACCAACACAAATCTTTACAGAACTTGACAGAAAAATTCTCAACTTCATATGAAAAAACAAAAAACCCAGAATTGCCAAAACGATCCTGTAAAACAACCAATCATCTGGAGGTGTCTCCATCCCTGTTCTCAAGCTATACTACAGAGCAATAATAATAAAAACTGCATGGTACTGGCATAGAAACAGAATGGTAGATCAATGCAATTGAGTAGAAGACACAGAAATAAACCCATACAACTATGGATACTTGATTTTTGACAAAGAAGCCAAAACCATACAATGGAAATAAGATAGCATCTTCAACAAATGGTGCTGGTTCCTGGATGTCTACATGTAGAAAAATGAAAATAGACCCATACTTATCACCCTGCACAAAACTAAAGTCCAAGTGGATCAAAGACCTCAACATAAAACCCGACACATTAAATCTGTTAGAAGAAAAAGTGGGGAATTACCTAGAATTCATTGGCATAGGAGAAAACGTCCTGAAAAGAACACCAACAGCACAGGCTCTAAGAGAAACAATCAATAAATGGGACCTCATGAAACTGAAAACCTTCTGTAAAGCAAAGGACACTGTCATCAGAATAAAACAGCAGCCTACAGATTGGGAAAGGACCTTCACCAACCCTTTATCTGACAGAAGACTCATATCCAGTATATATAAAGAACTACAGAAGTTATAAAGCAACACATCAAGTAATGCAATTAAAAAATGAGGTACAGAGCTAAACAGAGAATTCTCGTTACAGGAATATCGAACAATTAAAGAACTGCTTAACATCCTTAGTCATAAGGGAGATACAAATCAAAATGACCCTGAGATTTCACCTTTCACCCTCCAAAATGGCTAAGATCAAAACTCAAGTGACAATACATGCTGGAGAGGATGTGGAGAAAGGGGAACCCTCCTCCATTGCTGGTGGGAATGTAAACTTGTACAACTGCTTTGGAAATCAATCTGGAGATTTCTCAGGCAATTAGGAATAGCACTCTCTTGAGATCCAGCTATACCACTTCTAGGCATATATCCAAGAGATGCTCAAGTACACAACAAGGATATTTGTTCAACCATATTTGTAGCAGCTTTATTAGTAATAGCCAGAACCTGGAAACAATCCAGATGTCCCTCAATGGAAGAATGGATACAGAAATTGTGGTATATTTACACAATGGAATACTACTCAGCAATTAAAAAGAAGGAAATCATGAAATTTGCAGGCAAATGGTCGGATCTAGAAAAGATCATCCTGAATGAGGTATCCCAGAAGCAGAAAGACTCACACAGTATATACTCACCTATAAGTGGTTACTAGACTTATAATATAGGATAAGCCTACAGAAATCTGTACACCTAAAGAAGCTAATCAAGAAGGAGGACCCTGGGTAAGATGATCCATCCTTCCTCAGAAAGACAAACAGTATGAACTTTGGAAGAAGGACAAACAAGAAACAGGACAGGGGCCTACCACAGAGGGCCTCTGAAAGACTCTGCCCAGCAGTGTATCAAAGCAGATGCTGAGGCTCATAAACAAATTTTTGGCAGAGTGCAGGGAATCTAATGAAAGAAGGGTGATATAGTAAGTCCTGGAGAGGACAGGATCTCCACGAGGAGAGCAATAGAAGCAAACAGTCTGGGCACAGAGGTCTTTTCTGAGACTGATTCTCCAACCAAGGACCATTTGTGGATATAACCTAGAACCCCTGCTCAGATATAGCCCATGGCAGCTCAGTAACAAAGTGACCTAGTAAGGGGAACAGGGGCTGTCCCTGATATGAACTCGGTAGCTAGTTCTTTGACCACATCACCCTGAGGGGGGAGCAGCCTTGCCAGGTTACAGAGGAGGACAATGCAGTAAGCTCTGATGAGACCTGATTAACTAGGGTCAGATGAAAGGGGAGGAGGACCTCCCCTATCAGTAGACGTGGAGAGGGGCATGGGAGGAGATTAGGGAGGAAAAGTGGGATTGGGAGGAAATGAGGGAGCAGGCTACAGCTGGGATACAAAGTGAATAGACTATAATTAATAGAAAAATAAAAATTTAATAAAAAATAAATAATTCCTTCTTCTGATGTCTATCCTCTTTGCCTCTCTGGATAGGGATTGAGCATTTTAGCAAGAGTCCTCCCTCTTGGTTAGTTTCTTTAGGTGTACAGATTTTAGTAGGTTTATCCTATATTATATGTCTATATGAGTGAGTATATACCGTGTATGTCTTTCTGCTTCTGGGACAGCTCACTCAGGATGATCTTTTCCAGTTACCACCATTTACCTGCAAATTTCATGATTTCCCTGTTTTTTATTGCTGAGTAATGTTCCATTGTGTAGATGTACCACAATTTCTGTATCCATTCCTCCACTGAGGGGCATCTGGGCTGTTTCCCCTTCTGGATATTACAAATAAGGCTGCTACAAACATGGTTGAGCAAATAAATGTCCTTATTGTGTACTTGAGCATCTTTTGGGTATATGCTTAGGAGTGGTATAGCTGGATCTTGAGGAAGTGCTATTCCTAGTTGTCTGAGGAAACGCCAGATTGCTTTCCAGAGTGGTTGTACAAGTTTACATTCCCACCAGCAATGGAGGAGGGTTCCCCTTTCTCCACAACCTTTCCATAATGTGTTGTCGCTTGAATTTTTTATCTTAGCCATTCTGATGTGTCTAAGGTGAAATCTTAGGGTGGTTTTGATTTGTATTTCCCTTATGACTAAGGACGTTGAACATTTCTTTAGGTGTTTCTCTGCCATTTGATATTCCTCTATTGAGAATTCTCTGTTTAGCGCTGGACATCTGAAGAAGAAGAAAAGAGGGAACAAGTCAGGAGCCTGACACAGAGGACCTCTGAAAGGTTCTGCCCTGTAGACTATCAATGCAGTTGCTGAGATTTATGGGCAACCTTTGGGCAGAGTGCAGGGAATCTTATGAAAGAAGGGGGAAACAGTAAGATCTGGAGAGGACAGGAACTCCACAAGGAGAGCAACAGAACCAAAAAATCTGAGCACAGGGGTCTTTCCTGAGACTGATACTCCAACCAAGGACCATGCATGGAGATAACCTAAGACCCCTGCACAGATGTAGCCCATGGCAGTTCAGTATCCAAGTGGGTTCCATTGTAATAGGAACAGGGCCTGTCTCTGACATGAACTGATTGGCCTGCTCTTCAATTACCTCCCCCTGAGGGGAAGCAGCATTACCAGGCCACAGAAGAAGACAATGCAGCCACTCCTGATGAGACCCAATTGACTAGGATCAGAAGGAAGGAAAAGAAGCCCTCCCCTATCAGTGGACTTGGGGAAGGGCATGCGTGCAGAAGAGAGAGGGAGGGCGGGATTGGGAGGGGAAGAGGGAGGGGCAAACCAGGGGATACAAAGTGAATTAAGTGTAATTAATAAAGAATTTTAAAAAATAAATAATACCTAAGCAATTCCTCAATTTATCATTTATTATTACGTTTATGATTTTTTTTGGATGATTCTAATGTAGATACTTTAGAAAACAATGTTTAGGAAGCACAAAGAATTCTGCCATGCTGGGGGTTACACATTGTGCCAGAAAAAAATACAAAGAGGAGATTCACTTAGGTTTTTTGGGATATGAAATAAGCCAACAAAAATTTGACCACAAAATGTACAGATTCATAGGGACCAATTAAAAACTCTTAACGATTTTCAAAAATTAATGGGAAATATTACCTGAGACTGATGCCTGAAACTGGATTAAGTACTTATGAGTTAAGTAACTTATTTCAAACATTACAAGAAGAGTCAGTTTTAAACAGTCCACAATGCCTAACAGTTGGAGCCGAAAAAGTGTTAATTCAGATAGAACAAAGATTGCAAAATGCGTATGTGGGTTGAATTGATTCTAAAGTGATTGTATTTTGGTCATTTTACCTTCAACTCATTCTCCTACTGAGATCATTATTCAAAGGGAAGATGGTATTATGGAATGGATTTCCTTAGCACATGAAGAAAGTAAAAAATTAAAGTTGTACATAGAAAATATTTCTGAATTAATTATAAAAGATTGAATAAGACTACATCAATTATTGAAATTGACCTGGCTGAAATTGGAGTGCTTCTTACTAATACTGAGATTATGTCATTGTGGATAATCAATGAAAACTGGCAAAGAGCTTATAGTAACTACTTGGGAGAAGTTAATAACAAATACCCTAAAAGCAAACTATACAGTTTATAAAAAGAACTAATTGGTTTATTCCATGTAGTGTAAAGAAAGCACCAATTCCAGAGGCACCAACATTTTATACTGATGCAAACAAGATGGTACTGGCAGGTTATAAAACAGACAAAATAAGGAATGTGATAAAAATCCTATATTCTTCAATTAAAAAAATCAGAATTATATGATATTAGACTTTCCTGAATCCCTTAATATAATTACTGACTCTCAATACTCAGAAAGAGTTGTTTTGTATATAGAAACTGCTGAATTTATTCTTGATCACTCACAATTGACCTTATTATGTGTGTAATTTCAACAAGCCATCAGAAGTAGAAACTATCCATTATACATTACTCATACAGGTTTGCTAGGTCAACCGGCACAAAGAAATGAGGAAATTGATCAGTTACTAATAGGAAAAGCGTGAGAATTCTCAAAATGTCGTGTTAACAGTAAAGGTTAAGAAAAAAAATTCTATCACTTGGCAGCAAGCCAAAGAAATAATAAAATTGTGTCCTACGTGTTCTCTGTATACCCAGACTCCATTACCAGCTGGGAGTAACCCTAAAGATACCAAAAGAAATAAAATCTGGCAGATGGATGTGTTTCGTTTGCAGAATTTTGAAAACAAAGGTGTGTATACCATACCATAGATATATATTCAGGGTTCCAATAGGCAACTGAAAGGCTACACATTGGATGGGATGGAAATAATGTTAATTATGGGGATACCTGCACAAATTAAGACTGATAATGCTCCTGCATATGTGTCCAGTAAGATGAAACAATCCTTTGCATATTTTAATATAAAATACATAACTGATATACCACACAATTCTACAGGACGAGCTGTTATAGAAACAGCTAATCATACATTAAAAGAGATGCTTATCTTAAAAAAGAGAGTAAAGATCCCGAGTGACAAGCTAAATAATGCTTTGTTATCTTTAAATTTTCTTTTTTTAACTTTTTTTATTTTTTATTAATTACACTTTATTCATTTTGTATCCCCCCATAAGCCCCTCCCTACTCCCCTCCTGATCCCACCCTCTCTCCCCTTTCTGCATGCATGCCACTCCCCAAGTCCACTGATAAGGGAGGTTCTCCTCTCCTTTCTGATCTTAGTCTATCAGTTCTCATCAAAAGTGGCTGCATTGTCCTCTACTGTGGCCTGGTAAGGCTGCTCCCCCCTCAGGGGGAGGTGATCAAAGCAGGCCAATCAGATTATGTCAGAGGCAGTCCCTCTTCCCATTACTAGGTAACCCACTTGGACACTGAACTGCTATGGGCTACATCTGTGAAGGGGTTCTAGGTTATCTCCATGAATAGTCCTTGGTTGGAGTATCAGTCTCTGGGAAGTTCCCTGTGTTCAAATTATCTTGTTCTGTTGCTCTGCTTGTGGAGTTCCCGTCCCCTCCAGCTCTTACTATTTCCCACTTCTTACATAAAATTCCATTCACTCTGCCCGACAGTTGTCCATCAGGCTCAGCATCTGCTTTGATAGTCTGCAGGGCAGAGGCTTTCAGAGGCCCTCTGTTGTAGGTTCCTAGGTTGTTTCCTGTTTCACGGTATATACTCACTCATACAGACATACAACATAGGACAAACCCACTAAAATCTGTGCATCTAAAGAAACTAAGCAAGAGAGAACTAAAATTGAATAAAATATTCAATCCCCATCCTGAAAGGAAAAGAGGATGGACTTTAAATTTTCTTAATGTTGATGAAAAAGGAACAACAGCAGATACTGGGTTACAAAAGATACTGCGTTATAGAAAAAAAACTGCAGAACTCATAACCCACTTATTATAAGGACATGTTGACAGCATAATGGAAACCTGCAAAAGTTTCGAGATGGGTTCCTGGTTATGCTTATGTACCTACAGGGAATGAAAAAATATGGTTACCAACAAAACTTATAAAGATTGGATCTGACCAGAAAAGACCTCCCACTAGCTGGAACTTGCATGTCTTCACATGGTATATGAATCTACCTGGTCCTCATGATGCAAAAATGTACCTATAATATTACCTTTAAAAGTTTGTTTATTTTCAGAGCAGAAGACCAGATAAAAATAAAAATAAAGCAAGTAGCCCAGGTGATTGTAACCTTATAAACTACCTCAGTTACTATTCCCTCAAAAACCTATATTCAGGTCAACTTCAAAAGGGCTTGCCCAAACGATCGATACCAAAGAGACTGGATATTAAACATGCAAACTAGACAGAAAACACTGAGCCTAGACAGAAAACTCAGAGACTGGACAAAATCCACAGAGACTGGATAGAAAAAGGTACAGCTAGCTTTTTCAGTACTTGTCCAATATCCTAATTTTTAAGGGTATCCAAAAGATGTTTTTCCCCAAACAACAAAAAATAATTTTAAGAACACAACACCCCCATGCCCACGAGGTGGGGTGGGGTGTTGTTGGTCATTTGGTGAGTTATGCATTGGTCATGGTAAAGGAAAAATAAGTAAAGATTAAAATCAGTGATCTCTTTCTTTTTTCTCTCTATTTTTCTTTTTGTCTTATCTTTTTCTCTTAACTGGTATTGGGGGAAAGGGGGAGGGAGAATATAGTAGATAATTAAATGTACTAGTGTCAAATATTATGTATTTGTATGGATAATTGTATGTTGATAGAAATTTAAAGTTATTTTGTTCAACTTTTGCTTAGTGTATTATACAAATGTGGCTCATTTGAAAATGTGGTATAAAACTCTAGTCTTATGATAACTATTGCAAACTGTTCAGAATGATTGGAAATGCAAATTAGTAGTTAGCAACCTATAAGTACTTTAACTTGTAGTCTTGTTAGATACTTGTTTAGTTAATTACAGAAAAAAGCTTTATTTAGTCTCTTGCATATATTTTCAAGGTTAAGTAGATAGTACATAGCTAGACACAAGCAATATAGATAGATAGATAGATAGATAGATAGATAGATAGATAGATAGATAGATGATAGATAGGTAGGTAGATAGATAAATAGATGATAGATAGATAGATAGATAGATAGATAGATAGATGATAGACATATAGATGATAGATAAATAGATGATAGATAGATAGATGATAGACAGATAGATAGATGATAGATAGATAGATAGATGATAGATAGATAGATAGATGATAGATAGTAGATAGATGATAGATAGATAGATAGATAGATAGATAGATGATAGATGATAGATAGATGATAGATAGATGATAGATAGAGGATAGATAGATATGATTATGCGCTAGATAATGGTAGATACATAGATGGTCTTCAAACACTTCAGAGGTCTATAGAATATGGCATTTAAAATATTTTAATAATGAATGGCTTTTCTAACAGAAAGACACATTTGCTTCTGGCACACTTCTAATATACTTCCAAGAAGATGATAGGCATCAAGGAAACAAATGTGACAAGATAGGCACTGGAGGAAAAAAATATTGTCCTTCAACTGCTGATAGCAGGCTATCTGAGCAAACTGTGAACAAGCAGGACACTGGAAAATTGACTATCCAATTTTGCAGAGACTAAGTGGTCAGTCCTTCAAAATTTCTGTTTCACAGGAAAGTCTGTCTGATATTCTGGGCCAGTAGGCTGAAGACTGAATGTCCCACAGACACAGAGAAACCTCTGGTGACTATCCAGGGAATCAACTGTCTCTCTCATTCCTATAGCTCTGGAAGCTCCTTGCTCTCTGCTTCCTATACGGCTAGGTATTACTTTTTCCTTCTAGCATCTCTGATGGTGTTGAAGTTGAGATAGTCGTACTTCTACTACAATTAAGCTTAAGGTCTAGATGTTTTCAGGTTGATAGATTTAAGAAAGTGGTTTAGGTACAGAGCTTAGAACACACCAGGATAAGATAGATAGTGGAACACTTTTTCCAAGATCGCCAAATACAAATGAACTAGACATTATAATTGTAATTTTTTCCTGATAATTCTTATAATTCTTATTGTATACAGTTTATTAATATTAGAGGAAAAGCCAAATTATTTTACACATAAAGGGGGGAATGTTGTGAATGTTTTGGTTTATTATATGTAAACATGTTTTTGTTAAAATTCCAAGTTGGGAAATTTAGACTGTACACACCTGTCAATTGTCTTCTGCAGAGCATGGTCTTTGACAGATAGAATTAGTTGAATTCTGAGGACTTTGAAGAGTATAAATATGACAGCCTAGAGGAAGAAGGCTTAGCTGCTTGGAGGAGGACTGCTTGCTGCTAATTCATCCTGCTGCTACATTTGCTGTTTGCTGATTTTCTGGTTACTTGGACTTCTGGATGACTGACACTGGTATTGCCTCCAAAAGAATCCTATGACCCTACCCAGCAGAAGGTAGCAGAGAGAACAACACTGCCTGTCTCCACTAATCTTCTTTCCCTCCTACCTGGTGTTGGAGAGTTGGAAGGGAGGTAGAAGCATTTAATAACCCTAAATAAAGTTTGTTTAAAAAAAATCAAAGTCAACACCCTCCTGAACTGTTGTTGCATTTCTGTAAGTCTAGTTAGGAGGTACCTGTTAGAATTTTAGTGTGTGGGGTGCTTGCTCATCTGCATTTGTTAGTAATGTACTTGACTCACTTAATTATTGCCTTCCCAAACTTACTTCATTCTCGGGACATTTGCAGGCCCACCACCCCAGAAAGGACACCTTAATTACCTCATTCTGGATAGTGTGCGCTAGAATCCACTGACTGAATCAACCCTTGGATTAAGGTAAGAGATTCCAGACATAGCTAAGTTTCCTAACTAGGACTGAAACTTCAGTTACAAGTTCTTGAAAGAATGTGACAAGCAGAGCAGTAAAATCTGTGTGAATATGTTTGACCCTTCCTAAGGATCCATCTCTATTTTCTATCTCTATGACGGCCTAATTCCTTCTGTACGAAGAATTTTGCCTTTTATGAAAATACTCTTTTTTACATTTGTGATAAACAGTTGAGAAAATGGATAAATATTAAAAAATGGACCTTTACAGATGGGCTTATGGAATAAAAGAACTCAAGAAATGGCAGGTAGGTTGTGAAAGGACATGTGATGAGGGTCCAGAGTGATTGGAACATATGTTTGGGAAGGAATGTTGTATTCTATGTGGAAAAGATGCAGAGCAGAATAATAACAAGAAACAAAATTACATAATGACTGATGCCAGAAACTCTCTGGGGTTTGTTTTGAATGTCTAGCTCTTTGAATGTAGCTGAGCTTGAAGCAAACTGAAGTACTTGATTGACACTCAAGTCTATGGTTAAATCTTGGAACGTGTTGGGTGAAGAAGTAAGAAAGTGACAAATAACATTGTTAGCAGATGTAGAAAGAAACAGAAATGCTGACGATGGTTCTAATGGGTCACATAGGATCCAAAGGCAAGCTATAGGCATTCAATCAAGGAAGATTTTGGAAGACAAAAAAGAAAATCACGTAGCTAGTAAAGGTTTTCTTTGGCAACTGAGGATGTCTTACCATGTTCTCTCACTTTCTTAAGGTTATATGGAAAATGTTTGTATTTTGGTATCCAGAAAGAATAAAGTGAAATAAAAGAAGAAAAAGTGAATTATGCTGTATGGCTAGTCGTTGCTCCAAGAGTGCTCCTACCTGCAAGACATGGTTCTCCAAACCCACTGACAGGCAGAAGAGGCACTTCTGAGTTAATATATAATGGTCCCCATCCTATTGGTGTGGATGACTCTCTTTCCTGAGTCTGAGCTTACCTGGAAGCTTATTTGTAGCCAATAAAGTACATCAAAAGTAAAGGAAGTTGACTGTAGATATTAAGTCATAAAAAGAGTGCGACTCTCCATGTTGGACACTCTCACTTTAGAGGGAACTGAACTGCCACTGATGTGAGCTACTTTACAAAGGGTCCATGTGTGAAAGAAGTGATGGTTGTCCTGATAGGCAGTACTTACGCAGGTCTGTCGAAAAACAGGACTGTGTGTGAAGGAAACACTTGTCATTCCCAAGTGAGCCTTGGTTTAATTACAGTCTCCACAGACACTTCAGTCACATCTCAAATGGACTCTGAGTTAAGGTATAGTTGTTTCCAGACCTACAAGATCTGCAAATACTAACATGCTGTTTAAGACTCTACAAGGGAGTCTGAGGATATAGGAGTTTAGGTTGTAAAAATCTAGAGTGTTGTTATTTAGTCTGAGAAAATGTTTCAGGGTTGATAAATGCAAAAAATTGGAGTGTCTAAGTTGATGTTTTAAGGTATATAATTATAAGTTATAATAATATAAAAATAGTTTAAAGCATGTTAAAAATGAGAGATACTTTAATTCTCTCCCCCCTCTTTGCTACTGTTGTGCTTATGTTATGAGATTTCAAAAGTTCAGAGTTTTGGCATTAATCAATAGAGTTCTGATAAGTTGATGGAGCACTGACTGCTTATTATTCAGTCACCAGGTTGAGATTTTAATTTTCTTTGGTTGGCTTCTGGAGATAGACTTCTCATCATGTTAAAAACATCTCTTTAATGTGTATATCGGACCCAAAAGTCATAGCTTTTAGTATGGTATTCTTAATATCTGCCATTTCTGGGGTAGATTTTGACAAAGGAATATCTTAAACCTATTCCTTCTAATTGCTTTGTTAAGAAAAATCCAAGCATCCAGGGTTTAGTACTAAAGCCAGTAATGTATTTATGCCTAACTTTTCAGTGTAAACATAAAGATAGGGGCTAAAAGTAAATGCTAAAGGTATAAAAAATGGCCAAGCTCCATTCGTGGCTAATTACCAACAGCTATGCCCACAGAAAAAGTTACCGTGGACACACTTAAGTTGTGTATAAAGATTATAAAACAGCTGATACTTATTCAGTGGGATGCAGTTTTACCTGTTACTCTCAAAATGTTTGATTTGCTGATATGTTACTTTTCTGAGTATTTAAAATTATGTATTTCCTTTTGTGTACTAAAAAATTTCATATGAGTTTCAGGATTTGACCTGGATCTGGCATAGCTCAAAAGGATCACAGATGAGATTTTCCCTGATCTTTCCCATTTAATAGATAAATTTTAACTTCTGTCTCCAGTCTAAATTTGTCTCAGCAGATTTTCACCTGTTTAACTCTGTTCCGGGATCAGCTGTGGACTGCAAGCTGAGATCTGGACTTCCTGGAAACTGACCTGATTGCTCCCTGCCTCTTCGGGTGGATCAACTAACCAGATGCTTGGGACTGCCCTATTGCCCAGCCTTTGACTGGCATTTCAGCCTCCCTAGCTCCTGATGCTTACGGTCCAACGGTCAGCATCGAAGAAGCTCCAGAAGACGGATCTTTGCCCAAATCCCCCCTACGAGGCTGAAATGCTAAGTCAAAAGTGGCTTCCTGGCATTAGCTATTATCTTGGGCATCTGCTTAGCTGAAATAAAAACTAATATTGCAGCAACTGGGCTAAAAGCCTAGAGAAACCCTAGAAAAAAAGGATAATAGTTCTCCTTGGCTTACTACCCCTATATCTACCCTAAAGGGACCCGTACTCATTTTGATTTTTATTTTGGGGCCTTGTATTTTCAATTACTTAATGGCTTTCATAAAAAAAATGCTTGAGCATTACACTAATGGTATTCAGATCCCATTATAAAAAGGTAAATCTATAAGATACAAGGGGTCATGTCTGGAAGACCCAAGGTTGGGTCTTCAAATGATCATGGGAAAGGGGGAAATGAGAGACCAAAGTGACAGCTATCGATAAAACCTGGAGTAGGTGCCTAGGTGCGGTAAAGTAGTTAGTAATGCCCTGAGGGGAGAGCCACCTCGCTGCATTCTTTCCCCACCCACTAGAGATACGGTTGCTAGGAAATTGGACCATCCCCCTAGGGAGGGACACCTGGTCATTAATGGCCTGGGAACCTTCCTATAGCCAATCGATTCACAATGTAGCATTTGGACCAATAGATGCTTGCCAGGCAGGAATCGCCCCTGCCTTGGGTATGCTGGGATGGACCAGAATCTATAAATCACCCAACTAACCTGGGCACATGCGCTCAACCAAACACCAAGCATAGAGAGGATCTGGACACTGCCCAGTCTCCATGTGGGTGCCCAAATAAGGGGAGAAGAGACAGTCTCTGACATGAACTTGATTGCCTGATCCTTGATCACTTTTCCCTGATGGGGTGACCTAACCAGCCCACAGAGGAAGAGGATCCAGGCAGTCCTGATGGGGCCTGATAAGCTAGAGTCAGATAGTAGGGGAAGAGGACTTCCTCTATCAGTGGACTAGGGGAGAGGGATAGGGGAAGAAGAGAGAGGAAGGGTAGGACCTGGAGGAGATGAGGGAGGGAGCTACAACTGAAATAAAAAGCAAATAAATTGTAAAATAATAATATGATGAGGAAGAGAAAGAGGAAAAAGAACAAAGAAGAAGAAGAAGAAAAAAAAGAACAAAGAAGAAGAAGAAAAAGAACAAAGAAGAAGAAGAAGAAGAAGAAGAAGAA
>NW_026585626.1:12608068-12666680 GCF_907164565.1 Psammomys obesus | reverse complement strand
AGAAGAAGAAAAAGAACAAAGAAGAAGAAGAAGAAGAAGAAGAAGAAGAAGAAGAAGAAGAAGAAGAAGAAGAAGAAGAAGAAGAAGGAGAAGAAGGACTCCACAAGGCCATTTTATGTAGAAAGAAGAAAGTCAAGCAGGATTCATCTCATAAAAGAGCCATAATATAGTAGAGAACGAAAAGTTAATGAAAAACAGATGGGTTATTTTGGTTGATTTTCCTAAAGAAAACAAGATTCAGCCTTAAATTTAAGGTCAGTTGAGTCCTAAAAAGACCAGAAGGATACAATAGTATTATTTAGAGCCTGGTATTTGCATGGATGCTGTTGGGTCTATAGAACTAGTTAGTGTAGTGCCCAGGATCCTTTAAAGTAGTTATTTCTAGTTTCATGTCTTAAGTTGACTTTTCTATTGCTGTGATGAAAAAAATGGACGAAAAGCTAATTGGAAAGGAAGTGATTTATTTGCCTTACAAATAAGGAAAACCCAGGGAAAGTACCTGGAAGCAGGAAATGAAGCAGAGACCATGAGGAATATTGCTTGCTAGCTTGCTCCCTATGGCCCACGGATCACTCTGCCTGCTTTTTTATATCACCCAGTACCAGTAGTCTGGATTTTAATAATTATTCAAGAAACTGCCCCTGCAGTTTGATAAGAGGAACTTTCTCAATTGAGGTTCCTCTTCTCAGCTAACTTTAGCTTGTGTCAAGTTGACCAAAAAAAAAAAAAAAGAAAGAAAGAAAAAAAAAAAGAAAAAGAAAAAGAAAAGAAAAGAAAAAGAAAGAAAAGAAAAGAAAAGTTAACCAGGACAACTTAAAGAAACATCCTGCAATGGATACAGGCAAAGACTAATAACATAAAGTACCTTGGGGTGACAATAACCAAGCAAGTAAAAAACCTGTTTGAGAAAATCTTCAAATCTCTGAAGAAAGAAATTGAAGATCTCAGAAGATGGAAAGATCTCCCGTGCTCATGGATTGGTAGGATTAACATTGTGAAAATGGCCATCCTGCCAAAAGCAATCTACAGATTGAATGCAATCCCCATCAAAATACCAACTCAATTCTTTACAGACCTTGAAAAAAAGATTCTCAGCTTCATATGGAGAAACAAAAAACCCAGAATCTCCAAAACAATCCTGTACAACAACAGATCATCTGGAGGTATCTCCATCCCCGATCTCAAGTTGTACTACAGAGCAATAGTAATAAAAACTGCATGGTATTGGCATAAAAACAGAAAGGAGGATCAATGGAACTGCATAGAAGACCCAGAAATAAACCCACATACCTATGAATACTCAATATTTGACAAAGAAGCCAAAACCATTCAATGGAAAAAAGACAGCATCTTCAACAAATGGTGCTGGTCCAACTGGATGTCCACATGCAGAAAAATGAAAATAGATCCATATTTATCACCTTGCACAAAACTAAAGTCCAAGTGGATCAAAGACCTCAACATAAAACCAGATACTCTAAACCTGTTAGAAGAAAAAGTGGGAAACAGCCTAGAACTCATTGGCACAGGAGACAACTTCCTGAACAGAACACCAACAGCACAGGCTCTGAGAGCAACAATGAATAAATGGGACCTCATGAAATTGAAAAGCTTTTGTAAAGCAAAGGACACCGTCATCAAAACAAAACGACTGCCTACAGATTGGAAAAGAATCTTCACTAACCCTTTATCTGACAGAGAACTAATATCCAGTATATACAAAGAACTAAAGAAGCTGAAAAGCAGCAAACCAAGTAATCTACTTAAAAAATGGGGAACAGAGCTAAAGAGAGAATTCTCAATAGAGGAATATCGAATGGCAGAGAAACACTTAAAGAAATGCTCATCCTCATTAGCCATCAGGGAAATGCAAATCAAAACGACCCTGAGATTTCACCTTACACCCATCAGAATGGCCAAGATGAAAATCTCAAGGGACAACACATGCTGGAGAGGTTGTGGAGAAAGGAGAACCCTCCTACACTGCTGGTGGGAATGTAAACTGGTTCAACCACTCTGGAAATCTATCTGGCGCTTTCTAAGACAATTAGGAATAGTGCTTCCTCAAGACCCAGCTATACCACTGCAGGGTATATACCCAAACTTTGCTCAAGTACACAAAAGGTATACTTGCTCAACCATGTTTATAGCAGCTTTATTTGTAATAACCAGAACCTGGAAACAACCCAGATGTCCATCAACGGAAGAATGGGTACAGAAATTGGGGTATTTTTACACAATGGAATACTACCTAGCAATCAAAAAGGAGGAAATCATGAAATCTGCAGGCAAATGGTGGGATCTAGAAAAGATCATTCTGAGTGAAATATCCCAGAAGGAGAAAGACAAACACAGTATATACTCACTTATATAGACCTATAAGATATGACAAACATAATGAAATCTATACACCTAAAAAAGATAATCAAGAGAACAGACATGGGGTAAGATGATCAATCCTCATTTAGAAAGACAGATGGGATGTGCATTGAACGTATGACAGGAGTCTACTGAGTGCATCTGAAAGACTCTAACTAGCAGTGTTTTCAAAGCAGATACAAAGACTCATGACCAAACCTTTGGCAGAGTACAGGGAATCACATGAAAGAAGGGGAGTTAGTATGATGGGGAAAGGATAGGAGCTCCACAAGGACCAAATATATCTGGGCACAGGGTCTTCTCAGAGACTGTCATTCAACCAAGGACCATGTATGAATGTAACATAGAACCTTTGCTCAGATGTAGCCTGTGGTAGCTCAGTAACCAATTGGTTTCCCATAGTGAGGGGAACAAGGACTATTTCTAACAGGAACTCAATGACTGGCTCTTTGGCCTCCCCACCCCCCAAGGGAGGAGCAGTCCTGTTAGGCCACAGAGGAGAGAGAGCTTTGCAGCCAGTCCTGAAGATACCTGATAAAACAGGATCAGATGAATGGGGAGGAGGTCCCCCCCCCATCAGTGGACTTGGCAAGGGACACGGTGGAGATGAGGGAGGGAGGGTGGGACTGGGAGGGAATGAGGGAGCGGGACACGGCTGGGATACAGAGTTAATAAAATGTAACTGATAAGAAAAAAATAAAATTAAATTTAAAAAAAAGTGAACCAAATGCCAAAAAAAAAAAAAAAAAGGATACAGGCAAAGGCTTTCTTATAAGAAGAAAGAGGGACACATACTTTTCAAAACAAAATAGGAAAAATTATGAACCAAACAGAGAAGAGACAACAAAGAACAGCCACGTGCCACATGCTAAGAACATGGCAGACATGCTGAACACAAGAGGGCTCCCAAATGTCCCCATAAACTCCTCTTGCTGCCCCTGTTACCCACTTCAGCTTATCTTCTAACATTAAACCAGTCCTGTGTCCTGCAAGTCTCAATCAATCAAAATAATCTGCATTTAGGATCTTGTGTTAGATTTTTCTCTATCGCCCAAAATTAATTTGGTTGTTATTGTTTGTGCAATAAATTAGCGTTCTTGAGCATCAGTCAGCCTGAGCAGCTGCAGCTCTGGTGTAAATAGAGTCAACAACAATCAAATTCTGACATGATTTCTGCTTATTTCCTTCTCCTCCCACTCCTTTTGATGAAGTGCTTTTTGAATTTTCAAAAGAGCTTCATGAATCATTCTCTGGCTGCTTAATATTAATAGTAATGGGATTTGTTCTATTGAAATGGCTTCATTATCACACCAGCTGCCAGCCTTGTGTCTCCAAACAGGCTTCTGGAAATGATAGATTCTTCCTAATGCCTTTTTTTGCAAGTGAACTTCTGTCTAAAGTGGGAAAATGTGTAAATGTTGGCAAAGATTCCACTCAGGTCAATGTAAATAGGCAACTACTCCAAACTAGCACTCTAAACAATGTTTCTTGAGATCTTTTATGAATTTTTCCCAGTCCTCCTCATTTCACTGTATTATGCTCTGCCCTTCTTTCAGTGGTCTTACAGCCTTCCAACATCTTGCCCATGGCTGTGGTCATTCCGTATAGTCAGAAATTATTTCACTATGGTTTTGTACATATGAGTCACATCTCCATCTACCTTCTCCAAAACAGATTAAGCTCCTTGAAACTGAGATTATATCCATGTCACAGTGACATATGTACTTAGGAGCTCTCTCTGCTAAGAAGCACTGGGTCCATATCTGTGTCCACCCTTTGGCCATGAGACTCTGACCTGCTTTTTTCTTTTTTTTTTTTTTTTGTAAAATTGGTGTGTTTAGCAGCAATATGGAGGCTAGATCTTGAAACTGATCTCCAAAAATTAGGTCAAAGTAGGCTTGCACTGATCTGTCAAAGTAATGGTATGAGTGGAGAGCCTATACCCCAAGACTTGCTTATTTTCTTTGTCAAAATGGTGGCTGTTTGAGACATCATTTTTCTTAGCCTGGAATTCACTGAAAATGGTGTTGCGGGGTGGTGAGGGGGCTGGAGAGCTTGCTCAGTGGTGAAGAGAACTTCCTGCTCTTCCAAATGACCAGTGTTCAAATCCCCGTACCCACATGGCAGTTCACAACTTATACCACTTCTAGGGGATCTGACATCCTCACATAGATATACATAGAGGCAGAACACTAATAAAAGTAAAGTAAAATAAAACAATTGTTAAAACAACACAACACATAACCTAAGGTCCTCTTGCCCTGGGGTAAAACAGCAGCATATCTTATTGTTAAATTTGCACATACATAGGCACATGGCACTCTCTAGATAGAATAATGACCATAGGTATTGTGGAAAGGCAATAATATTCCCTTTCCTTTGACCACACTATAAAGAGATCAATTTTTCTTTATCAATTTTAATTTCCTAATTTTTAACAATAAAGGGACACTGTGGCTGGGGAGATGGCTTGTTTGTGAGAGTACGTTTGTAAATACAAAGACAAGTTCAGTTTCTTAGAATCCATGTATAAATATGGACATGGTAACCCACAAACCTGTTATCCAGCACTGTGGGGGCAGAGACAGAAAGGTTGCTATTTTTATTGGCTTCCAAGCTACCTTGAGGCTTAGTGAGTGGTCAGACTCAGTAAATTAGAGAAAGAATAATGAAGTAACATACCAGATGTCCTCATTTGGCCTTTACTTGTGTATATATTCACCTCTTCCCTTCTCTCTCTCTCTCTCTCTCTCTCTCTCTCTCTCTCTTTCTCTCTCTCTCCTCTCTCCCCCATGTGTGTGTGTGTTTCTCATGTATACAAGTGCATTCACTCACAGGCACACACACACGGGGTATAGAGAGGAAGAGATTTTTAGGTAGAATTAATAGTTTAATAAATCTAAGTTCTGGATTACAATGCTTAGATCAATGCTATCAGTCAATAACTCTACATGGTTACAAGCCTCCATAGCTCAGATATGTCAGGGCATGCAACAAGAAATCAAGAGTGAGACTGTCTTAGTTTTTTTTGTTTTGTTTTGTTTTTTTGTTTTTGGTTTTTTTTTTTTTTTTGGTTTGTTGTTGTTGCTGCTGCTGTGATAGAGACCATGATCAAAACAAACTGAAGATGGAAAGGGTTTATTTGGCTTATAAATTGGCTTGTGAGTTCATCATCAAAGAAAGCCAGGCAGGAACTCAAGGCAGAGATCATGGAGGAATACTGCTTACTGGCTTGCTCAGCAACTTTTCTTCTGTTTCTTCTTTCCAATTTTATTTTTTTATAATTTATTCACCTTACATCCTGACTGTAGCCTTCTCCCTCATATTCTCCCAGAACCACCCTTTTTCCCTCTTTCTACCTCTTTACCTACCTAGTTCTCAGAAAGGAGGAACCCTACTCCCATACCATTTGACCTATCAAGTCCCATTAGAACTGCCTGTATTCTCTACCTCTGTGGCCTGGCAATCACCCCTCTCTTCTCCACCAGGGAGGAGTGACCAAAGATCTGGCAACAGAGTCCATGTCAGAGATAACCCCTATTTCACTTCCTAGGGAACCCACATGGAGCCTGAGCTGCCTATTGGCTACATCTGAGCAGGAGTTCTAGGTCATCTTCATGCATGATCCTTGGTTGGTGCAGCAGTCTCTGGAGACCCTCATGGGCCTAGGTATGTTGGCTCTATTGGTCTTTGTATGGAGCTCCTGTCCTCTCTGGGTCCTTTTATTCCCCCACTCTTTTCTAGAACTCCCTGACCTCTGCCCAAAGTTTGGCTGTGAATGCTAGCATCTGTGTCTATCTCCTGCTGGGTAGACTCTTTTAGAGTACATTTATGGTAGGCTCCCATCCTGTTCCCTCTTTTCAACCACTTCCTATCACTATTCTATCTGACATTCTGAATGAGAATTAAACATCCTCCCTAGGGTCCTTCTTGTTATTTAGCTTCTTTAGGTCTGTAGATTGTGGTATGGTTATCCTGTATTATATGGCTAATATCCACTTATAAGTGAGTATATTCCATGTGAGTCTTTCTGGTTCTGGGTTACCTCACTCAGGATGATCTTTTCTAGTTCCATACATGTGTCTGCAAATTTCATGATTTCCTTGTTTTTAATAGCTGAGTGGTATTCCATTGTGTAAATGTGTCACGATTTCTGTATCCATCTTCAGTTGAGGGACATTTAGGTTGTTTCCACATTCTGGCTGTTATGTTAAACTTGCTATGAACGTAGTTTAGCAAATGTCCTGTTTGAATGGTGGAGCATCTTTCAGGTATATGCCCAGGAGTGGCATAGTGGAGTCTTGAGGTAGCACAATTCCAAATTTTCTGAGAAAGTACCAGATTGATTTCCAAAGTGGTTGTACAAGTTTGCACTCCTGCCAGCAATGGAAGAATATTTCCCTTTCTCCATATCCTACCCAGCATGTGCTATCACTTGAGTTTTTGATCTTAGCTATTCTGATGGGTGTAAGATGGAATCACAGAGTTGTTTTGATTTGCATTTCCTGGTTACTAAGGATGTTGACCATTTCTTTAAGTGTTTCTCCACTATTAGATAGTCCTCAGTTGAGAATTTTCTTTTTAGTTCTGTACCCCATTTTTTAATTGGTTTACTTGGTTTTATGAGAGTGTAATTTCTTGAGTCCTTCTAATATTCTGACTATCAGCCAGCTGTTGGATGTAGGGTTGGTGATCAAAGACCTCAACATAAAGCCATACACACTAAATATGTTAGAAGAAAATTTGGGTAAGAGCCTTGATCTCATTGGCACAGGGAATAACTTGCTGAACAGAACAACAACAGCTCATACTCTAAGATCAACAATTAATAAATGGGACCTCATTGAACATAATAGCTTCTATAAGGCAAAGGGCAATGTCAACAGAACAAAATGACAGCATACAGACTGGGAAAAGACCTTCACCAATTAAAAAAATAGGGTACACAGAGAGAGAAAGGGAGCTTTGAGAAAAAACGTTGCTGGTGTCCCTCCCCAATGCTGATTCTGATTGCTGTTGAAGTGTGATGAGAAGTTAGAGATATCCTGAAATGAAGACTGGGCTTTCCACAAGGAACTAACGACCCTAACTGGCAGGAAGTAGCTAAGAAAAACAACACTTTATCTCCCCACTAGCCTCCTTTCTCTGCTATCCAGTATTGGGTTGTTGGAAGAGATTGGAGTGGAGAAGGAAGAAAGAGATGTAAGAAATGTAAATAAAAGTACAACAACATCAAAGTCTCGCCATCTGTGTCCCATTCTTTTAATTTCCTCTCAATGTATTCCTGATGCACCAGATACAGGCTGCATTTGATGATGCTATTTAGTGTTTTACCTAGGGGTTTTAACAGTGATGGGGAAGGAATATAGATCCTCATTAATGTTGTGCAAGTACTCTACCACTGAGCAACCCTCCAATCCCTTTCTGCTGTACCTTTATTATTGCCTTCCTTGTCACAACTGGTAATTGCTTATTTACTTACATGTCTCTTCCACTGAACTCTCACCCCTTGAGGGAATAATGTGTGACTTGTTAACTACAAGAATGAATGACAAGTTTGGTGGTACAATGTTCGAGGGCAGACATTCTGCCACAATGTCTGTGCCTGAGTCTTCTCTTGTACATAACAGCTTTGTGATCTCTTTCAGGTTGTTTACTTTCTTATGCATTGGTTTCCCAGTCTAGACATGTATGCATATAAAAACAAAGTAACATACAGGTTGATGGGGATTAAAAGAGATAGGGAATATAAAACTTAGACAGTCTTTGGCACAATTAGTGGTACTGTATGTTTAGCATACACATAATATTGGGCAAGATAGAGGGTGATAAAGAATGGCCTCAATAGAAGTAATGAGGAGTAAAAACATTACAGGGTGCTCTGAGAAACAGAAGGAGAAAGACATGGCCTTGTTTAGGGCACTGTCATGGAAGAAAATGTTCTACTGAGTTTTCATGAGAAAATGAACTGTTGGACGTTTGGAAAAAAATCATTCCAGCACCTTCCCTTGCTAATGCAGTTAACCACTATAAAAATCATAAGCCACAGAGTTAAGATATGGAGTGGTAGAAAATTTATTAAATGAAACTTTTAACTTCTTTTTTTTCTTTTTATTAATTACAGTTTATTCACTTTGTATCCTCCCCTATAGCTCCCTCTCTCATCCTCTCCCAATCCCACCATCCCTCCCCCTTCTCCACTCATATCCCTCCCCAAGTGCACAGATGGGGGAGGTCCTCCTCCCCTTTCTTCTGATCCTAGTCTATCAGGTCTCATCAATAGTGGCTGCATTTTCTTCTTCTGTGGCCTGGTAAGGCTGTTCCCCCCTCAGGGGGAGGTGATCAAAGACCAGGCCAATCAGTTCATATCAGAGACAGTCTCTGTCCCCATTACTAGGGAACCAACTTGGACACTGAACTGCAATGGGCTACATCAGTGCAGGGGTTCTAGGTTATCTCCATGAATGGTCCTAGGTTGGGGTATCAGTCTCAGAAAAGACCCCTGGGCCCAGATTTTCTGGTTCTGTTGTTCTCCTTGTAGAGCTCCTGGCCTCTCCAGGTCTTTCTATCTCCTCCTTCTTTCAGAAGATTTCCTGAACTTCGCCCGAAGTTTGACTATAAGTCTCAGCATCTACTCTAATACTTTGCAGCGTAGAGCCTTTCAGTGGCCCTATGTTATAGGCTCCTGTCCTGTTGCGTGTTTTCTTCCTCTTCTAATGTCCATCCTCTTTGTCTTTCTGAATGGGGATTGAGCATCTTAGAATCCTCCTTCTTGATTAGTTTCTTTAGGTGTACAGATTTTTGTATGTTTATCCTATATTATATATCTAATATCCACATGTGAGTGAGTATATACCCTGTGTGTCTTTCTGCTTCTGGGATACCTCATTCAGGATGATTTTTCCAGTTCCTATCATTTACCTGAAAATTTCACTATTTCCTTGTTGTTGTTGTTTTTTGTTTTTTATTGCTGAGTAATATTCTATTGTGTAGATGTATCACAATTTCTGTATCTATGCCTCAACTGAGGGACATCTGGGTTGTTTCCAGCTTCTGACTATTACAAATAAAGCTGCTACAAACATGGGAAAGCAAATGTCCTTGTTGTATACATGAACATTTTTTTGGATATATGCCTAGGAGTGGTATAGCTGGATCTTGAGAAAGTGCCAGATTGATTTCCAAAGTGCTTGTAAAAGTTTACATTTCCACCAGGAGGGAAAAGGGTTCCCCTTTCTCTGCATCCTCTTCAGCATGTGTTGTCACTTGAGTTTTTGATCTTAGCCATTCTGATGGGTATGAGGTGAAATCTCAGGGTCGTTTTGATTTGCATTTCCCTAATGACATTGGGCATTTCTTTAAGTGTTTCTCTGCCATTTGATATTCCTCTACTGAGAATTTTCTGCTTAGCTCTGCACCCCGTTTTATAATTGGATTAACTGATTTGTTGCTGTTTAACTTCTTGAGTTCTTTACATATTCTGGACGTTAGCCCTCTGTCAGATATAGGATTGGTGAAGAGCCTTTCCCAATCTGTAGGCAATCTTTTTCTTCTGATGACAGTATCCTTTGTTTTACAGAAGATTTTCAGTTTCATGAGGTTCCCTTTATTGTTGCTCTTAGAGCCTGTGCTGTTGGTGTTCTGTTCAGGAAGTTGTCTCCTGTGCCAATGATTTCAAAGCTCTTCCCCACTTTTTCTTCTAACAGGTTTAGTGTGTCTGGTGTTATATCGAAGTCTTTGATCCAGTTGGACTTTAGTTTTATACAGGGTGGTAAAAATGGATCTATTTGCATTTTTCTACATGTAGACATCCAGTTAGACCAGCACCATTTGTTGAAGATGTTATCTTTTTTCCATTGAATGGTTTTGGCATCTTTGTAAAAAATTAAGTTTCGATAAGAGTGTGGATTTATTTCAGGGTCTTCTGTTTGATTCCATTGATCCACCAGTGGTTTCTATGCTAGTACCACATAGTTTTAGTACTGTTGCTCTATAGTACAGCTTGAGATCAGGATGGATGTCCCTCCAGACAATTGTAGAGGATTGTAGAGGATTGTTTTAGTGATTCTGGGTTTCTTGTTATTCCAAATGAAGTTGAGAATTTTTTTTTTGAGGTCTGTAAAGAATTGTGTTGGTATTTTGATGTGAATTGCATTGAATCTGTAGATGGCTTTTGGTAAGATGGCCATTTTTAGTATGTTAATCCTGCCAAGCCATGAGCATGGAAGATCTTTCCATCTTCTGATATCTTCCTCTAATTCTTTCTTTAGAGACTGGAAAATTTTTTTCAAACAAGTCTTTCACTTGCTTGGTTAGGGTCATACCAAGGTACTGCATGTCCTTTGTGGCTATTGTGAATGGTGTTGTTTCCCTGATTTCTTTATCAACCCTTTTGTCTTTTGTATACAGAAAGGCTACTGATTTTTTTTTTTTTAGTAAATTTTATATCCAGCTACTTTGCTGAAGGTGTTTATCAGCTGTAGGTGTTCCCTAATAGAATTTTGGGGGTCACTCAGGCATACTCATATCATTTGCAAATAGTGATACTTTGACTTCTTCTTTTCCAATTTGTATCCCTTTGATCTCCTTTAATTGTCTTATTGCTCTAGCAAGGACTTCAAGAACTATGTTGAAGAGATATGGAGAGAGTGGGCAGCCTTGCCTTTTCTCTGATTTCAGTGGGATTGCTTTAAGTTTCTCTCCATTTAGTTTGATATTAGCTATAGGCTTCCTGTATAGTGTCTTTAGTATATTTAGGTATGTGCCTTGTATCCCGGATCTCTCCAAAACTTTAAACATGAATGGATGCTGGACTTTGTTAAATGCCTTTTTCAGCTAAGGAGATTATCATGTGTTTTTTTTTTCCTTCAGTTTATTTATATGGTGGATCACATTGATAGATTTACATACATCTCTGCATGCCTGGGATATAGCTTGGTCACTTCATTTGTCCTTGTATTCGGTTTGCAAGTATTTTGTTGAGTATTTTTGCATCAATGTTCATAAGGGAGATTGGCCTGAAATTCTCTTTCTTTGTTGGGTCTGTAAGACCTGGAGTCTCACAACTAAGGAGTTCAAGATTGTGCCCTTCCCAGAAACTCCCACAGACCATGACTCCATGCAAAAGCAAGAGGTTTATTAACCATTGTGCAATGGGGTCACCCCTGCCGGCCAGCAAATAGTGGCACTGGGAGACAAAGGCCTTAGGTTTTTAAAACAAAAAGTGCGGGAAATTTGAAGTTGCAGTTTTGGCAATTTAGGATTGGATGAGGAAGCTATAAAGTAAGATAATTGGTTAGTCTTAGGTGCTCAAGCTTGGCCAGTCCTGCCAAGTGTGGATGCAGCTGCAATTGAAGGTGGGGGTGGTTAGCTCATCCTTGAAGATCAGGGCTTCAGGCTTTTGGCTGGAGGTCAGGAGCTACTCAGAAGGACTGAGGCCATCTAGGTTGGCTGCTCAGAAACATTATCTTGAAGACAAGGGTCTGGTCGTTTTTTTTTTTGTTTGTTTGTTTGTTTGTTTGTTTTGTTTTTTTTCTGAGTGAAGGTCATTGCTTGCTCACTTTTTTTTCCTGTCTGTCCTCATAGATAGGGTCATATTTCTCCATTCTCTGGAAAGGTACTAAGAGGCTTTAGCTTTACCTGGACATAAAACTCAAAACTATAGGCTTTAGAAGACATACAGGTTACAAAGTTAGTCTAACCCTTCCAGGTCTTTGTGAGGTTTAGGTACCAACATGACTGTAGCTTCATTGAATGAGTTTGGCAGTGTTCCTTCTGTTTCTATTTTGTGGAATAGTTTGGAGAGTATTGGTGTTAGCTCTTCTTTGAAGGTCTGGTAGAATTCTCTGCTGAAACCATGTGGCCCTGGGCTTTTTTGTATGGTAGACTTTTGATGACTGCTTTTGATGACCTATATCCTTAGGGGATATAGGACTATTTTTTTAATTGATTTACCTGGTCTTGATTCAGCTTTGGCAAGTGGAATTGATCAAGAAAATCATCCATTTCATTTGGATTTTCAAATTTTGTTGCCTTTAGGCTTTGGAAGTAAGACCTAATGATCATTTGGAGTTCCTCAGTGTCTGTTGTTATGTCCCCTTTTCATTTCTGATTTTGTTGATTTGGATAGTGTCTTTATACCTTTTAGTTAATTTGGCTAAGGGCTTGTCTATTTTGTTGATTTTCTCAAAGAACCAGCTCTTGGTGTCATTGATTCATTGAATTGTTTTGTTTGTTTCTAATTTACTCATTTCAGTCCTGAATTTGATTATTTCCAGCTGTTTACTCTTTTTAGTGTGTCTGCATCTTTTTTTCTAGGGCTTTTAGCTGAGCCATGAAGTTGCTTGAATGAGAAGTTTGAATTTCTTCCATACTTTCCTCTTAGCACTGCTTTCGTTGCGTCCTAGACGTTTGGTTATGCTGTGTCTTCATTTTCATTGATTTCCAGGAAAACTTTAATTTCTTTCTTTATTTCTTCCCTGATCCAGCTGTCATTTAGTAGTGAGTTGTTCACTTTCCAAGTGTGTGTAGGCTTTTTGACATTTCTGTTGTTGTTGAGGTCCACCTTTTAACTTCTTTTTTGTTCTCAGTGCTGTTGAAAACTGAGTATCAGTGGAGTCACATCTTAAATATTTTGACTCTTGTGTAAAGTGACATTTTCTTGGAGTTTGTTCTATGATGGAAAAATATTTAAGTAATGAGTCATTTTATAGGGAGGTTCTGTGTCCCCTACCATGCTGGATATTTATACTTTCTCCTCTCTTTGTCTAGCCATACCATTTCCACTACAGAGTCTCTCCCAAGTGTTAGTTCCACTATTATACATTGCCTTGACAGATATTTTATTTTCTTTGTGTTAATGACCCACTCTAACACTCTTGTCTTCTGTGTTCTCTTTTATAGTGCCTTGAATTTTAGTTTGATGTATATGTGCAAATCTTTCATGATTTCTGAGCACAGAGGCCTTCTCTTATATTCCTCTGGGCTCCTACACAGGCGGGCAATATAGATCATTTAATGAGCCATTCAGTGTATGTTTGTTGGCTGAATTCAGATTTCCACACATGAGATATACTTTTACAAACCAAATTAATTCTTTAAAGAAATGGCGGTCCTCTCTTCATCTCCAACTTGAAGAGATAAAACTGAGACTAACATCCAGCCTTAAAATTCAAATAGAAAGTCATTCACAAAAAATATGAGAGTTGAAATATCATCTTCTTGGCAAACAAGGGGAAGCTCTGACCAGACTGCTTTGAGAATCTACAAAGTGGAAAAGCAACTAGATTAAAATAAAGAAGCTATGTGCACCCTTGTGAGAAACATTATTAGGTCACCTTACCTGTGTATGTGTGTACAGCACTGGCCATTGCCAATGCCTTTTCTACTACCAACAAACAAGGAAAAGAAATAAACAAGAGTCAATATTTGAGATAAGACTGTACAACAGGAACTACCCAGAGGATAAGCTTGTGTGTCTACAATGCTGTGATAAAAATGCAATTATTTAAAGATATATGTATGTAATAAAATTTGATAGCACCTATTGAAGAAACCTAAGATATAATCTGGCTATAGAAATGAGTTTCCTAGGAATAATGACAACATAGTCATTGGGATAGTTAAGTGTGACTGCTTTATTCCTAACCTGCACAGGAAAGCCTAGTATTTTGTGGCCTCTTTAACAAAGGAGCTTTGGAAAAGTATGTTAGGAAAATGCTCCCTTCTCACCAAATTAATTCTAAGCTATGTAATACTTCTTCCATATGAAACATGAATATGAAATGTTTAATACCACAGAGACCTTGAAGTTTCCATCAATTTCTTGTTCTAACTCAAATTTCCCCATAAATACATTTGATTGATTCTTTTAATTCAATATTTGTACCAATTCAAGAATATTATCACCTTGGTACTTGAATAAATCAACTTGTATAACAAAGAAGTCACACAGCCAGGAAATATGTGCACACTGAGAAAGGGGGAACTGCTTCTCAAAATGCAATGGCTTCTTTACAAATCAAACTGACAGGAAGTTGAACTATATATTTCAGACCTAGCATTCTCAAGGCATGAACCAGAAAATTCTGTGGAACTTCTAAATACCCAGAAACAAAGTCATGAAAAGCAGGAATGTCCAAAATGAATCTCCGTGATGAGGGTCACATGTCAGAATAAGTGACTCCATGTGTGTCTCTTGCACATTCTGAAGAGTGTGTCTGTGCTCTGGTTTGAGGGTCATGTGTTAAAAGTCAGGCTGGCTGAGTGGCGTTGCTGGGATGTGGTAGGAACTTTGTGAGGTAAAGTCTCTTTGGTAGGCTATGCTTTGGCAGTGGAACAGCAGGTTTTTACAATCTGGATCTGGTGGGCAACAAAGGGCAACAACAGCCTATAATGTTGGGAGTTTCGGGGCCTTACTAACCAACAACTCATAAAACTTCAATGTTAGGAGGATCCAAGATGGTGGCACCATGAGGACACTGTGTCTGAGGATCAGGACAGGTCAACAAAACAGAAATTAAACAAAGAAACATTGACTCTAACAGAGGTCATGAATCAAATTGACCTAAGAGACATCTATAGAAACTTTCACCCAAACACAAAAGAATTTACCTTCTTCTCAGCAACTCATGGAACCTTCTCTAAAATAGATCATATAGGTGGTCACAAAGCAAGCCTCAACAGATATAAGAAGATTGAAATAATTCCTTGTAATTTATCAGACAACCATGGACTAAAGAAAGACCTCAACAAAAACAGAAATAGCAAAAAGCCAAAACACATATGGAAACTAAACAACATGCTACTGAATGACAACTGGGCCCAGGGAAGAAATAAAGAAAGAAATTAAAGTCTTCCTAGAATTTAATGAAAATGAAGACACAACATACCCAAACTTAGGGAACACAATGAAGGCAGTACAAGGAGGAAAGTTCATAGCATTAAGTGCCTTCAAGAAGAAATTCGAAACATCTCATACAAGCAACTTAATGGCTCACCTGAAAGCCTGAGGGGAAAAAAAGAAGGAGATATACCCAAGAGGAGTAGACAGCTGGAAATATCAAATTCAGGACTGAAATGAATAAATTAGAAACAAACAAAACAATTCAATGAATCAATGACACCAAGAGCTGGTTCTTTGAGAAAATCAACAAGATAGATAAACCCTTAGCCAAACTAATTAAAAGGCATAAAGACACTATCCTAATCAACAAGAACAGAAATGAAAAAGGGGACATATCAGCAATTACTGAGGAACTCCAAACAATCATTAGGTCTTACTTCAAAAGCCTAAAGGCAAGAAAATTTGAAAATCCAAATGAAATGGATGATTTTCTTGATCAATTCCACTTACCAAAGCTGAATCGAGACCAGGCAAATCAAATTAAATAGTCCTATATCTCCTAAGAAAACAGAAGCAGGCATCAAAACTCTCTCGCAAAAAAAAAAAAAAAAAAAAAAAAAAAAAAAAAAAAAAAATTTCAGTCCAGATGGTTTCAGGGCAGAATTCTACCAGACCTTCAGAGAACAGCTAATACCAAAACTCTTCAAACTATTCAACAAAAAATAAACAGAAGGAACACTATCAAACTCATTCTATGAAGCTTGGTACAGTCACCTTGGTACATAAACCTCACAAAGACCCAACAAAGAAAGAGAATTTCAGGCCAATCTCCCTTATCAAATGGATGCAAAAATACTAAACAAAATATTCGCAAACTGAATGCAAGAACACATCAAAGATATCATCCACCATGACCAAATAGGCTTCATCCCAGGTATACAGGGGTGGTTCAATATACGGAAATCCATCAATGTGATACACCATATAAATAAACTAACAGAAAAAACACATGATCATCTCCTTACATGCTGAAAAAGCATTTGATAAAATCCAACATCCATTCATTTATGTTTAAAGTCTTGGAGAGATCAGAGATACAAGGTACATACCTAAAAATAGTAAAAGCAATATACAAGAAGCCTATACCCAACATCAAACTCAATGGAGTGAAATTTTAATCAATCCCACTGAAATCAGGGACAAGGCAAGGCTGCCTACTCTCTCCATATCTCTTCAACATAGTACTTGAAGTCCTAGCTAGAGCAATAAGTCAACTGAAAGAAATCAATGGAATGCAAATCAGAAAGGAAGAAGTCAAAGTATCACTATTTGCAGATGATGTGATAGTATACATGAATGATCCCCTAAATTTTACCAGGGAACTCCTACAGCTGATAAACACCTTCAGGAAAGTGACTAGATACAAAATTAACTAAAAAAAAAAAAAAAAAAAAAAAAATCAGAGCCCTCCTGTACACAAAAGGCAAATGGGCTGAGAAAGAAATTAGGGAAGCAACACCCTTCACAATAGCCACAAAGGACATAAAGTACCTTGGTATGACTCTAACCAAGAAAGTCAAAGACCTGTATGAAAAAGCTTGAAGTCTCTGAAGAAAGAAACTGAAAAAGATATCAGAAGATGGAAATATCTTCCATGTTCATGGCTTGGCAGGATTAACATACTAAAAATGTCCATCTTACCAAAAGCAATCTACAGATTTAATGCAATTCCCATCAAATTACCAACACAATTCTTTACAGACCTGGAAAGAAAAATTCTCAGCTACATATGGAATAACAAGAAACCCAGAATTGCTAAAACAATCCCCTACAATAAAAGATCTTCTGGAGGTATCTCCATCCCTGATCTCAAGCTGTACTATAGAGCAACAGTTTTAAAAACTGCATGGTACTGGCATAGAAAGTGCTGGTGGATCAATTTAATCAATCAGAGGACCCTGAAATAAAGCCACACACTTATGGACGCCTGATTTTTGACAAAAATGCCAAAACCATACAATGGAAAAAAGATAGCATCTTCAACAAATGGTGATGGTCCAATTGGATGTCTACATGTAGAAAAATGCAAATAGATCCATATTTATCACCCTGCACAAAACTAAAGTCCAAATGGATCAAAGACTTCGATATAAAACCACACACATTAAACCTGTTAGAAGAAAAAGTGGGGAAGAACCTTGAACTCACTGGCACAGGAGACAACTTCCTTGTCACCACCCTGTTGTGACACCTGAATACCACCTGAGTGAAGGCTGGGGGAAAAAAGGGAGCAGGCAACACAAAGAAGGACACCAAGTCTAGGTTCTGATCAAGTTGTTATTTGCTTAAAGTCAAGTTAACACTTAAATAGCAGGAAAGTACAAACAGTTTCTTACAGAGGCAACTTTACTTGGCCAAAACATATGAGGGCTCACTCAAGGTTACACAGAACCTGCTGTCTGGTTAACATGGTTGCACGGAATTTATTATCTAGTTCTCAGGGTCAGAGCTCCCCACTATAGGGCTGCTAAGGTCAGTCTCTGAGACACTGAGATTTAGATTAGAGCCAGGGCCAAGAGGCCAAATTCCACTGCTCAGATACACATTCAAATTTGGCCATTATCAACAAATAGGCTGCCACTGACCAGAACACCAACAGCACAGGCTTTAAGAGCAACAATAAAGGGACCTCATGAAACTGAAAAGCTTCGGTAAAGCAAAGGACACTGTTGTCAGAAGAAAATGATAACCTATAGATTGGGAAAGGATCTTCACCATTCCTATATTAGACAGACGGCTAATATCCACAATATATAAAGAACTCAAGAATTTAAACAGCAAAAAATCAAGTAATCCAATCAAAAAATGGAGTACAGAGCTAAACAGTCACTTCACAATAGAGGAATATCAAATGGAAGAGAAACAAAGAAATGCACAGCATCCTTAGTCATCAGGGAAATGCAAATCAAAACAACCCTGAGATTTCACCTTGCACCCGTCAGAATGGCTAAGATCAAAAACTCAAGTGACAACACATGTTGGAGAGGATGTGGAGAAAGAGGAACCCTCCTCCATTGCTGGTGGGAATGTAAACTTGTAAAACCATTTTGGAAATCAATCTGGTACTTTCTCAGACAATAAGGAATAGTTCTTCCTCAAGATCCAGCTATATCATTAGGCTTATATCCAAAATATGTTCAAGTATACAACAAAGAAAATTGCTCAACTGTGTTCGTAGCTGCTTTATTTGTAAATATCCAGATGTTGGAAACAATCCAGATGTCCCTCAGTTGAGAAATGGATACAGAAATTGTGGTACATTTACACAACAGGTTACTACTCAGCAATAAAAAAGAAGGAAATCATGAAATTTGCAGGCAAATGGTGGGAACTAAAAAAGCTCAACCTGAGTAAGGTATCCCAGAAGCAGAGACACACACATGGTATGTACTCACTTATAGGTGGATATTAGACTTATAACATAGGATAATCATACTAAAATCTGTACACCTAAAAAAGCTAATCAAGAAGGAGGACCCTGTGTAAGATCCTCAATCCTCATTCAGAAAGACAAGTAGGATGGACATCAGAAGAGGGAGAAAACAGGAACAGGACAGGAGCCTACCACAGAGGGCCTCTGAAAGACCCTACCGTGCAGGGTATGAAAGCAGAGGCTGAGACACATAGCCAAACTTTGGGCAGAGTGCAGGGAATCATGTGAAAGAAGGGGAAGACAGAAAGACCTGGAGGGGATAGGAGCTCCACAAGGAGAGAAAAAAAATGGATCAGGGATCTAAAAAAAAAAAAAGAATTCAATGTTAGTGTCTTCAAATGAGAGAACCTGTGGCACCTGTATATCTGGATCTGGTTACCTTACTTGGTATAAATCTTAACTATTTCATTCATTTTCCTACAATTTCATTTCTCTTACCCTCACTAAAATTATATTGTGCATACTTATATTATTCATCTATTCCTCACTGGTTTACATCTAGTCTTGTTCTGTTTCTTTACTATTTTGAATACTGCTGCAACGAATGTGGATCTGCAGATGTGCAAGCATCTCTGCTGTAGAATACAGTCCTCAGTCTATGGCTAGGAATTGAATAGGTTGGTAACAAGGGGCTATCTCAGCTTTTTGAGATATCTCAACACTGATTTACACAGTGACTGCACCACTAATACATTCCTACCAACAGAGAATAAATATTCCTTTTTGCCCACATCCTTGCCAGCAGTTGTCATTTGTATTTATAATAGCACACTCTGACTTCGATGAGTCAGAATCTCAACATAGTTTTAACTTGAATTTCCATGATGGCCAAGGAAATTGATCATAACATATTCCCTAGCCATTTTTACATTTTCTTTTGAGAACTCTTTGTTCAGCTTCACACCTAATTTTAACTGGTTTTATTTTTAAGTAATTTTAGATTTGTTTAGTTTCATTTTTGTGTATGTTTTATGTGTGTGCCTTTCTGTATGTCTGTACATCTTGTGGGTACAGTGACAACAGAGGCCAGTAAGGTACTGGATCCCTAGAACTGGAACTACAGAGAATTATGGGCACGATGTATGTGTGTGGGGGGAGACATCAAATTCGTGTCCTTTGCAAGAGCAGCCATTTCTCTTAAAGACTTGGATTACTCCATCCCTGGATTTGTTTCCTGTTCTTGATTTTAGCAGATTTTTTTTATATTAAAAATATTCTAGGTGTTTGGGGATTTAGTTTAATGGTAGAGTGCTTGCCTAGCAAACACAAGGTCCTGGGTTCGAGCCTCAGTTTTGAAAAACAATATTCTTGACTCTAATCCTGTGTCAGATATGCAGTTAGCAAACAATTATTTTCATTTTGGAAGCTCTCACTCTGCAGTTTCCTTTGCTATACAAAAGCTTCTTAACTTTTTGTGATCCCATTTTCCAATGTTCACTCTTCCATAAATGACCAGAATCCTATTCAGAAAATATTTACCTATTCTTTTATCTTCACAGGGAAGCCATAATTTTTCATAAAGCAGTTTCTGAGTTCCAGTTATTATGTTGATGGGTCTTTTGATGCATTTGGAGATCCTTTCCATGTAGAGTAAGAGACAGGAATTTAGTTTCATTCTTCTTTGGTTTGACAGCCATTTTTCCTGCACCGTTTGTTAAAGAGAATGCCCTTTCTGAGTGTGTTTTTTCGGTGTCTTTCTCAACATTCAGACAGTGTGGTGAATATAAACATAGTTTTGATTTTGTCCCAGGTGTGGGATGTGGGATTGATTCAAATGGTCCACGGCAGCAGACTATTTGCCTCATGCAGACTTTGAGAGGAGCTCTTTGCCAGCTGCAGATAGTTTAAATCTTAGGATTCTGGAGAGAGAAGGCAATGCCAGAGCCCAGAGAATATGTGCTCCATGAAAGAACAAGGCTGCTCCTGCTACCCTGTTGTTGCTCCTGGTTGTTGTTGCATTGAGACAAAAAGTTGGAGATCACTTGAAATGAGGGTTGGACTGGCTCCAAGGAACCTACAACCTTAACCAGCAGGAAGCAGCAAAGAGAACTGTGTCCCCTCTCCCACTAACCCTTTCTCTCTCCTACCTGGTGTTGGGGTGTTGGAAGGGATTGGGATAGAGTATGGAGAAAAAGATGAAAGAAATATAAATAAAAAACTTTTCAAAAAGTATGCCAACAAGGTAACAGTTTCTATATGGACTTACACCTAGGCCCTCTGCAGGCTTCAGAAGTTTTTGAGTGGCATCATATGCAAACAAAAATGCTTTGATATTTTCCTGTCTTATTTGTATCCTTTTTATTTCCCCATCAAATCTTCTTGCTCTTGGTAAGATTCTAAGCACTGTTCCTAACAGAGTGAAAAAGAGAACATCTGAGTCTTGTTCTGATCTTAATGGTGATGTTTCAAGCTTTTCACAATTTACCATTAAATTGCCTAAAAGTATATCATATACAGATATCCCTCCATCTTTACCTTCACCAGGGATTTTATCATAAAGAAATACTGAATTTGCCAAAAGCTTTGTCTGCATGGAATGAGATGATCATTTGGATCTTTTTTTTTTTTTTTTGTCCTTTAATACACTTATATGTTGAATCACATTTACTAATTCACATATGTTGAACCATCTTGCATCTCTAGAAGAAAGCCAACTTTATCACTATACATGCTCTTTTCTGAATGTATTCATCATTGGTTTTCAAGTATTTTATTAAAATTTTTTTAAAGATTTTATTTATTTATTACTTATGTAATATGTGTTAGCATGTACACCTGCATGTCAGAGGAGGGAACCAGATTTCATGTTTAGATGGTTGTGAGCCACCATGTGGTTGCTGGGAATTGAACTCAGGACCTTTGGAAGAGCAGCCAGTGCTTTTAACCTCCAAGCCATCTCTCCAGCCCCCTTATTAAGAATTTTTATGCCTGTGTCTCAGTGTTAATCAGCACACCAGGGCTATAACTTTGTATGTGTGTTGTGTATTTATCTGACTTGGGTATCAGGATAATCTCAGGTTCATAAAGAAGTTGGAAGTGTCTTTCTTTCTCTATCATACATAATAATCTAAGAAGGATTAGTAGCACCTTTTCTTTGCATGTCTGGAAGAATTCTCCATTGATTCCATGAAACTTAGCACTGATGCATTTATTGTTTATTATAAATCAGTTTCAAATAGTTATCTCATCTTAGTTTACGTTGATCATATTACCTAAAATTATTTAATCCCTTTTATACTTTATAATTAATTACCTTTAGTTGTTTCTTCCTTTCTTTTGGGTTTAGTTTTTTGTTGTTGTTGTTCTTTCCTCGGTGTTTTTAGGTGAGTCAGTAAGTTTTTATTTGAGCTACATCTATTGTTCTTTCATGTAGGCACTTAGAGCTATAAAATTTTCTCCTCGTACTGCTTTTATGACATCCCAAAAATTTGGGATGTTGCATTTTCACTTTTAACATAGTTACAAAAACATTTTTAATTTCTTTTTCTTCAAGGGCTCATTCATCATTCAATAGTGTGTTGTTTAATCTTCATGAGTTTGTGTGCTTTCGGTAGTTTCTATTGCTTTAATGTGTAGCTTTATCCCACTGTGGTCCAATAAAATACAGGATGTTATTTAAAATTTACTAAATTGTTTGAGACTTGCTTGATATACTAATGTGAAATCAACTTTGGAGAATGTTGTATAGGCTACTGAGAAGAATGTGCATTCATTAGTGCCTGAATGGAATGTTCTACTAATATCTGTTATGTCCATTTTGTTTATCATGCCATTTAATGCAATATTTCTGTATTGATTCTTGTCCAGGTGACTTCATTATCAGTCAGCTGGGCATTGGACTTTACCACTATTATTGTGTTAGTGTTAACCTGTGACTTTATATGTAAAATCATTTGTTTTGTAACATTGAACATTGAACGCAGCTGTGTTTTGTACCCATATGTTTAGAATTGTAATGTCATTTTGATGGATTGTTTCTTTGATCACAAAGAAATGAACTTACCTATCTTTTCTGACTATATTTGGCTTGAAGTTTTTGTTTGTTTGTTTGTTTGTTTGTTTGTTTTTGTCAGACACTAAAGCCATCATGAATAATTATTTTCTGCTTTCATTTGCTTAGACTATCTTTTCCCACTCTTTTACCCTAAGTTAACACCTTTCCTTGATGGTGATGTATGGGTTTGTTTTGTTATTGTTGTTGCTTAATAGTTGCAAAGAGAAAACATCTGTTTTGTAATC
The DNA here is from genome assembly GCF_907164565.1 of Psammomys obesus. Classification (NCBI taxonomy): domain Eukaryota; kingdom Metazoa; phylum Chordata; class Mammalia; order Rodentia; family Muridae; genus Psammomys; species Psammomys obesus. Next base: position 12,643,725 of record NW_026585626.1, on the reverse strand, counting down.
CAATTTACTGGTCAGTAATTTTGGTGTAAGAATCAAGATCATTATAGTCTTTTAGTACTGAAACGTGTATATTAATTTCTGTCATTTTTAAAATTCTGTAGTTTTTTGTTTGTTTATTGTTAGTCTTCTTTTTCTTTTTTATTTTAATTTTTTTATTAATTGCACTTTATTTGCTTTCTATCCTCCCCTCCCAATCCCTTCCTTCTTCCTCCTCCTCCACCCATGCCAGTCCCCAAGTCCACTGGTAGGGGAGGGCTTCTTTTCCTTCCTTCTGATCCTAGTCAATTAGATCTCATCAGGAGTGGCTGCATTGTCTTCCTCTGTGGCTTGGTAAGGCTGTTCCCCACTCAGGGGGAGATGATCAAAGAGCAGGCCAATCACTTCATGTCAGAGCCAGTCCCTGTTCCCATTACTATGGAATCTACTAGGAGACTGAGCTGTCATAGGCTACATCTATACAGGGGTTCTGGGTTATCTCCATGCATGCTGCTTGGTTGGACTATCAGTCTCAGGGAAGACCCATGTGCCCAGATCTTTTTGGATCTGTTGCTCTCCTTGTGGAGCTCCTGTCCCCTCTGGGTCTTACTAACTCCCACTTCTTTCATAAGATTCCCTGCAATCTCCTCAAAGTTTGGCCATAAGTCTCATCATCTGCTTTGATAATCCTCAGGGCAGAGCCTTTCAGACACCATCTGTGGCAGGCTCCTAACTTGTTCTCTGTTTTCTACCCTTCTGATGTCCATCCTCTTTGTCTTTCTGGATGGGGATTGAGCATATTAGCCACAGTTCTCCCTCTTGATTAGTTTCTTTAGGTGTATAGATTTTAATAGGTTTATCCTATATTGTATGTCTCTGTGAGTGAGTATATACCATGTGTGTCTTTCTGCTTCTGGGATAGCTCACTCAGGATGATCTTTTCGAGTTCTAACCACTTGATTTCCTTGTTTTTTTATTGCGAAGTAGTATTACATTGTGTAGATGGACCATACTTTCTGTATCCATTCCTCAGTTGAGGGGCATCTTGGTTGTTTCCAGCTACTGGCTATTACAAATACAGCTGCTACAAACATGGTTGAGCAAATATCCTTATTGTGTACTTGAGCCTCTTTTGGATATATGACTAGAAGTGGTATGGCTGGATCTTGAAGAAGGTATATTCCTAGTTGTCTGAGAAAGTGCCAGACTGATTTCCAGAGTGGTTGTACAAGTTTACATTCCCACCAGCAGTGGAGGAGGGTTCCCCTTTCTCCACAACCTCTCCAGCATGCGCTGTCACTTGAGTTTTTGATCTTAGCCATTCTGATGGGTGTAATGTGAAATCTCAGGGTCATTTTGATTTGCATTTCCCTGATGGCTAATGACGTTGAGTATTTCTTTAAGTGTTTTTCTGCCATTTGATATTCCTCTATCAAGAATTCTGTTTAGCTCTGTTCCCCATTTTTTAATTGAATTACTTAATTTGTTGCTTTTTAACTTCTTTAGTTCTTTATATATTCTGCATATTAGCCCTCTGTCAGATATAGGGTTGGTGATGATCCTTTCCCAATCTGTAGGTAGTCGTTTTATTCTGACAACAGTGGCCCTTGCTTTACAGAAGATTTTCAGTTTCATAAGGTTCCCTTTAGTTACTGTTGCTCTTAAAGCCTGTGTTGTTGGTGTTCTGTTCAGGAAATTGTTTCCTAGGCCACTGAGTTCCAGGCTCTTCCCCACTTTTACTTCTAACAGGCTTAATGTGTCTGGTTTTATGTTGAGGTCTTTGATCCACTTGGACTTCAGTTTTGTGCAGGGTGATAAGTATGGATCTATTTGCACTTTTCTACATGTAGACATGCAGTTAGACCAGCACCATTTGTTGAAGATGCTATCTTGTTTCCATTGTATGCTTTTGGCATCTTTGTCAAATATCAGGCGTCCATAAGTATATGGGTTTATTTCTGGGTCTTCTATTTGGTTCCATTGAACAACCATTCTGTTTCTATGCCAGTACTATGCAGTTATTATTGATGCTCTGTAGTACAGCTTGAGATCAGGGATGGCGATACCTCCAGAAGATCTTTTATTGTAGAGGATTGTTTTAGCAATTCTGGGTTTCTTGTTATTCCATATGAAAATGAGAATTTTTCTTTTTGAGGTCTGTAAAGAATTGTGTTGGTAATTTGATAGGAATTGTATTGAATCTGTAGATTGCTTTTGGTAAGATGGCCATTTTTAGTATGTTAATCCTGCCAAGCCATGAGCATGGAAGATCTTTCCATCTTCTGTTATCTTCTTCTAATTCTTTCTTTAGAGACTTGAAATTTTTTTCATACAAGTCTTTGACTTGCTTGGTTAGGGTCACATCAAGGTACTTCATGTCTTTTGTGGCTATTGTGAAGGGTGTTGTTTTCCTAAATTCTTTCTCAGCCCTTTTGTCTTTTGCATACAGGAGGGCTACTGATTTTTTTTTTTAGTTAATTTTGTATCCAGACACTTTGCTGAAGGTGTTTATCAACTGTAGGAGTTCCCGGGTAGAATTTTTGGGGTCACTTAAGTATACTATCATATCATCTGCAAATAGTGATACTTTGACTTCTTCCTTTCTGATTTGTATCCCCTTGATCTCCTTCAACTGTCTTACTGCTCTAGCAAGGACTTCACGAACTATTTTGAAGAGATATGGAGAAAGTGGGCAGCCTTGCTTTGTCCCTGATTTCATTGGGATTGATTTAAGTTTCTGTCCATTTAGTTTGATGTCGTCAATAGGCTTCCTGTATATTGCCTTTACTATTTTTATGTATGTGCCATGTATCCCAGATCTCTCCAAGACTTTAAACATGAATGGATGTTGGATTTTGTCAAATGCTTTTTCAGCATCTAAGGAGACTATCATGTGTGGTTTTTTTTTCTTTCAGTTTGTTAATATGGTGGATCACACTGATGGATTTCTATATACTGAACCACCCCTGCATACCTGGGATGAATCCTACTTGGTCATAGTAGATGATATCTTTGATGTGTTCTAGAATTCAGCTGGCAAGTTTTTTGTTGAGTATTTTTGCATCAATGTTCATAAGGGAGATTGGCCTGAAATTCTCTTTCTTTGTTGGGTCTTTGTGTGGTTTAGGTACCAAGGTGACTGTGGCTTCATAGAATGAGTTAGGTAATATTCCTTCTGTTTCTATTTTGTGGAATAGTTTCAAGAGCATTGGCATTAGCTCTTCTTTAAGGTCTGGTAGAATTCTGTGCTGAAACCATCTGGTTCTAGGCTTTTTTTGGATGGGAGACTTTTGATGACTGCTTCTATTTCCTTAGGGGATATAGGAATATTTAATTGATTTACCTGGTCTTGATTCACCTTTGATAAGTGGAATTGATCCAGAAAATTGTCTATTTCATTTAGATTTTCAAATTTTGTGGCATATAGACTTTGGAAGTAAGTCCTAATGATTGTTTGGATTTCCTCAGTGTCTGTAGTTATGTCCCCCTTTTCATTTCTGATTTTGTTGATTTGGACAGTGTCTCTTTGCCTTTTAGTTAGTTTGTCTAACTAAGGGTTTGTCTATCTTGTTGATTTTCTCAAAGAACCAGCTCTTGGTTTCATTGATTATTTGAATTGTTCTGTTTCTAATTTATTGATTTCAGCCCTCAGTTTGATTATTTCCTGCCGTCTATTCCTCTTTGGTGTGTCCGCTTCTTCTTTTTTTTTTTTTTTTTTTTTTTTTTTTTTTTTTTTGTAGGGCTTTTAGGTGAGCCATTAAGTTGCTTGCACGAGATGTTTCTGCTTGAAGGCACTTAGTGCTATGAACTTTCCTCTTAGCACTGCTTTCATTGCGTCCCATATGTTTGGGTATGTTGTGTCTTCATTTTCCAGGAAGACTTTAATTTCTTTATTAAAGTCTGACCCAGCTGTCATTTAGTAGCAAGTTGTTCAGTTTCCATGTGTGTGTAGGCTTTTTGTTAATTCTGTTGTCGTTGAGATCCAGCTTTAATCCATGGTAGTCAGATAGGATACATGGGATTATTTCAATCTTTTTGTATCTGTTGAGGCTCACTTTGTGTCCAACCATATGGTCTATTTTGGAGAATGTTCCATGAGGTTCTGAGAAGAAGGCAAATTCTTTTGTGTTTGAGTAAAAGTTCTGTAGAGGTCTGTTAGGTCCATTTGATTCATGACCTCTGTTAGAGTCAATGTTTCTTTGTTTAATTTCTGGTTTGTTGACCAGTCCTTTGTTGAGAGTGGGGTGTTGAAGTCTCCCCCTATTAAGTGTGGGGATCTATATGTGGTTTCAGTTTTATTAATGTTTCTTTTACAAATGTGGGTGCTCTTGTATTTGGGGCATAGTGGTTCAGAATTGTGGTGTTTTCCTTTGATGAATATGAAATGATCTTCCCCATCTCTTTTCATTAATTTTGGTTGAAAGTCTGTTTTATTAGATATTAGAATGGCTACTCCTGCTTGCTTCTTGGGTACATTTGCTTGGAAACCATTTTCCAGTCCTTTACTCTCAGGTAACGCCTATCTTTGTGACTTAGGTGTGTTTTTTGTATGCAACAGATTGTTGGGTCTTGTTTGCTCAAATATTCTGATAGTCTGTGTCTTTTTATTGGAGAGTTGAGTCCATTGATGTTGAGAGAGATTAATGACCAGTGGCTGTTAGATGCTTTGATTTTGCTGTTGGCTCTGGTAGTGTGTTTGTGTGCTTGGTTACATTTGGTTTTGCTATAGTAAGGTTATTTGTTTCCTGTGTTTTCCTGAATGTAGTTAGTTTTCCTTGGTTCTATTTTTCCTTCTAGTATCTTCTGTAATGCTGGATTTGTTGGTAGGTATTGTTTGAATTTGTTTTTGTCATTGAATATCTTGTTTTCTCCATCTATGATGACTGAGACTTTTGCTGCATATATTAGCCTGGGCTGACATCTGTGTTCTCTTAGGGTCTGGATTATATCTGTCCAGTCCTTTCTTGATTTCATAGTCTCCTTTGAGAAGTCAGGTATGATTCTGATGGGTTTGCCATTATATATTACTTAGCCTTTTTCTCTTGTGGCTTTTAGTATTTTTCTTTGTTCTGTATACTTACTGTTTTGATTATTATGTGGCAGAAGGATTTTCTTTTCTGGTTTAATTTATTAGGTGTTCAGTGGGCCTCTTGTATTCTTATAGGCATCTCCTTTAAGTTGGGGAAATTTTCTTCTATGATTTTGTTGAAGATATTTTCTGGGCCTTGGAGCAGGGAGTCTTCTTTTTCCTCTATTCCTGTTATTCTTAGGTTTTGTCTTTTCATAGTGTCTTGGATTTCTTGGATGCTCTGTGTCAGGAATTTTTTGGATTTAACATTTTCTTTGACTGATACATCGATTTCTTCCATTGTATCTTCTACACCTGAGATTCTTTCTTCCATCTCTTGTAGTCTATTGGTTATGCTAACCTCTGTAGTTCCTATTTTCTTCCCTAAATTCTTCCTCTCCATGATTTCCTCCATTTGTGTTTTCTTTAATGTTTTCAATTCTATCTTCAGATCTTGAGTTGTTTTGTTTACTTCCTTCACCTATCTGATTGTATTTTCCTGTTTTTCTTTTAGTTCCTTCAGCTGTTTGTTTGAACATTCCTCTGTTTCTTTTATTTCTTTCAGTGATTTAATTATTTCTTCTCTGAAGCCCACAGACTCTTTCGCTGCATCTTCCCGTATTTCTTCACGGATGGCCATAATCTGTTTGATTTTATCTTTCTCTAATTCTTTACATATTTTATTTGTTTCCTCTATTATCTTCTTCATCAGCATAGATGTGAGGTCATCTTATTGAATTTCAATTATGCTGGGGTGTCCAAGACTGCTTGCCCCTGGATGACTAGGTTCTGGAGATGCCATATTGCTCTGTCTTTTGTTGGTTGAGCTTTTACGCTGACCTCTACCCATTGGGCTGTTTTAGGTGTTGTCTGTTAGTTTCTGGTGCTTCCTGGAATCCTGGGGTAGGGAGAATCCCCTTGGCAGGAAGATGATTTTTCCTGAAGGAGGCCTCCTCTGCTTTTTGGGTATGGTCACGGTATGGCCGGTGTTTCTCAGGAATTGCCACTGCTCACCTCAGGCATATAGACCTGAGTAGTGGCTGTGATCTTTGTTAGTCAGGGGGCTCTCCTGTTACCTGTAGAAGTCCTGGAGACAGCTGCCCTGCTGCTGGGTTTCTTGTTCTGAATTTAGTGAGCTTCTGCTGTTGTTACAGTTTTCCAGGTACAGTCCTCTTGAAGAAACTGCTGATTGCCTAGCTGTGGAGTTTTCTCCCAACAGGGAAATTCAGTCTGGTTCCCTGGGGCACTCAGTTCTGTCTGGGAAGGTGAGTTGAGTGCAAGCAAGTCTCTGGGCCAGAGTCTCAGGGCTCTGTTCTGGGCCTAAGGCTGTGTACTCCTCTCTAGGCCCGGCAACTGAGGGCTTTACTCTGGGCCGGAAGCTGTGTGTGCTGGTCTGGGATGGTGGCTGCAGGTGCTGCTCTGGTCCAGAAGCTCTGCGCTCTGATCTGGGCTGGCAGCTGTGTGTATCCTTCTGGGCCTGAGGCTGTGCCCACATCTCTGGGCCAGGAATTAAAGGCTCTGCTCTGGGTCAGAAGCTTGGTGCCTTACTGTGGGCTAGAGGCTGTGTCCCATGGTCTGATATGGTGGCTGGGGTCGCGGCTCTGGGCCCAAGGCTGTGCACTCCGATCTGGGCTGGCAGCTGTGCACTCAGCTTTGGGCCAGAGGGTGTGCACTCCTCTCTGAGCTAGCAACTGAGGTCTCTGCTCTGGTCTGGAGGCTGGATGCCTCACTCTGGGCTGGAAGCTGTGTGTCCCTGTCAGGGATGGCGGCTGGGGGTGCCGCGGGAGGCCCTGTGCTCCGATCTGGTGGGGTGGGTGTGTCTGCTGGTTCCCAGGACCTTTTCCATGAATTGCCTGGGTGACCTGAGGTCGGTTCCAATTGATTTCCACACTGTAGGATTTCCTCTCACCTGGCAATCCCAAATGTTGGTGTTTTAGGTCCCAGAGTTCAGTCTCCTGGTCGGTGTGCTGATACTGCTGTCTTGCTCCTCAGAAACAATGTTCTCCCTGCACCGCCATCCTGTCAGTCCTGATGCGTTTTCTTTTTCTTAACCTTATGTTACTATTGTTTACTTCTCCTGTAGCCTCTTAGATATATTTATCTCCCTTTTAGGACGGTTTGGCAGATATTATTTTTTAGAATTTGAAATAAATCTTTCTAAGACCTTTCTGGCTTTTAAACTTTCTTTTCAAAAACTGAACTGTTATTTAGATAGACTTGCTGCTATGTGTTACTTGTCATTTCTTCTTAAATCTTTTTTTTTTGTCTTTTGTGCTCAATTTGTATTTTATTTTTATTTTTTTCTTATTTTTATTTTATTTTTTTATTAATTACATTTTATTCATTTTGTATCCCCCCATAACCCCCTCCCTCCTCCCCTCCCTCGATCCCACCCTCCCTCCCCTTTCTGCATGCATGCCCCTCCCCAAGTCCACTGATAGGGGAGGTGTTCCTCCTCTCCTTTCTGATCTTAGTCTATCAGTTCTCCTCAAAAGTAGCTGCATTGTCCTCTTCTGTGGCTTGGTAGGGCTGCTCCCCCCTCAGGGGGAGGTGATCAATGAGCAGGCCAGTCAGATTATGTCAGAGGCAGTCCCTCTTCCCATTACTATGTAACCCACTTGGACACTGACCTGCCATGGGCTACATCTGTGCAGGGGTTCTAGGTTATCTCCATGAATAGTCCTTGGTTGGAGTATGAGTCTCTGGGAATTGCCCTGTATTCAAATTTTCTTGTTCTGTTGCTCTCCTTGTGGAGTTCCTGTCCTCTCCAGCTCTTACTATTTCCCACTTCTTAAATAAAATTCCATTCACTCTGCCCATCAGTTGGCCATCAGGCTCAGCATCTGATTTGACAGTCTATACTGCAGAGGCTTTCAGAGGCCCTTTGTGGCAGGATCCAAGGTTGTTTCCTATTTTCTTCTGGCTTTCAAAGGCCCTCTGTAGCAGGTTCCTAGGTTGTTTCCTATTTTCTTTTTCTTCTGATGTCCATCCTCTTTGCCTTTCAGGATGGGGATTGAACATTTTAGTTAGGGTCCTCTCTTTTGCTTAGTTTGTTTAGATGTACAGATTTTAGTGGGTTTCTTCTATGTTGTATGTTTATATGAGTGAGTATATACCATGTGTGTCTTTTTGCTTCTGGGACAACTCACTCAGGATGATCCTTTCCAGGTCCCACCATTTACCTGCAAATTTCATGATTTCCTTATTTTTCATTGCTGAGCAATACTCCATTGTATAGATGTACCACAGTTTCTGCATCCATTCTTCAGTTGAGGGGCATCTGGGCTGTTTCCAGCTTCTGGCTATTACAAATAAAGCTGCTACAAACATGGTTGAGCAAATGTCCTTTTTGTGTACTTGAGCCTCTTTTGGGTATATGCCTAGGAGTGGTATGGCTGGATCTTGAGGAAGCACTATTCCTAGTTGTCTGAGAAAGCGCCAGATTGATTTCCAGAGTGGTTGTACAAGTTTACATTCCCACCAGCAGTGGAGAAGGGTTCCCCTTTCTCCACAACCTCTCCAGCATGTGTTGTCACTTGAGTTTTTGATCTTGGCCATTCTCATGGGTGTAAGGTGAAATCTCAGGGTTGTTTTGATTTGCATTTCTCTAATGGCTAATGAGGTTGAGCATTTCTTTAAGTGCTTCTCTGCCATTCGATATTCCTCTACAGAGAATTCTCTCTTTAGCTCTGCTCCCCATTTTTTAAGTGGATTACTTGGTTTGTTGCTTTTCAGCTTTTTTAGTTCTTTATGTATATTGGATATGAGTCCTCTGTCAGATAAAGGGTTGGTGATGATTCTTTCCCAATCTGTAGGCAGTCGTTTTGTTTTGATGACGGTGTCCTTTGCTTTACAGAAGCTTTTCAGTTTCATGAGGTCCCATTTATTGATTGTTGCTCTTAGAGCCTGTGCTGTTGGTGTTCTGTTCAGGAAGTTTTCTCCTGTACCAATGAGTTTTAGGGTATTCCCCAGTTTTTTTTCTAGCCGATTTAATGTGTCTGGTTTTATGTTGAGGTCTTTGATCTACTTGGACTTCAGTTTTGTGCAGGGTGATAAGTATGGATCTATTTTCATTTTTCTACATGTACACATCCAGTTGGACCAGCACCATTTGTTGAAGATGCTATCTTGTTTCCATTGTATGCTTTTGGCATCTTTGTCAAAAATCAGGTGTCCATAAGTGTGTGGGTTTATTTCTGGGTCTTCTGTTCGATTCCATTGATCCATCATTCTGTTTCTATGCCAGTACCATGCAGTTTTTATAACTGTTGCTCTATAGTACAGCTTGAAATCAGGGATGGAGATACCTCCAGAAGATCTTTTATTGTAGAGAATTGTTTTAGGAATTCTGGGTTTCTTGTTATTCCATACAAAGTTGAGACTTTTTCTTTCCAGGTCTGTAAAGATTTGTGTTGGCAATTTGATGGGAATTGCATTAAATCTGTAGATTACTTTTGGTAAGATGGCCATTTTTAGTATGTTAATCCTGCCAAGCCATGAGCATGGGAGATCTTTCCATCTTCTCATATCTTCCTCTAATTCTTTCTTCAGAGACTTGAAATTTTTTTCATACAAGTCTTTGACTTGCTTGGTTAGGGTTACACTAAGGTACTTTATGTCATTTGAAAACAGAGTATCTTACCCAGGGTCCTCCTTCTTGCTTATCTTCTTGGGTGTACAGATTTTGCTATGTTTATCCTATATAGTATGTCTAATATCCACTTATAAGTGAGTATATACTGTGTGTGTCTTTCTGTCTCACTCAGGATGATCTTTTCTAGATCCCACCATTTGTCTGCAAATTTCATGATTTCCTTGTTTTTAATTACTGAGCACTATTCCATTGTGTAAATTTACCACAATTTCTTTGTCCATTCCTTCGTTGAGGGACATGATAAAGACAAACGGGATGGACATTTGAAAAAGAAGAAAACAGGAAACAGGGCAGGAGCCTACCACAGAGGGCCTCTGAAAGACTCTACCCAGCAGTGTATGAAAGCAGATGCTGAAACTTTGGGCAGAGTTCAAGGAATCTAATGAAAGAAGAGGGAGATAGAAAGTCCTGGAGAGGACAGGAGCTCCACAAGGAGAGCAACAGAACCAAAATATCTGGGCACAGGTGTCTTTTCTGAGACTGATACACCAACCAAGGACCATTCATGGATATAACCTAGAACCTTTGCTCAGATGTAGCTCATAGCAGCTCAGTATCCAAGTAGGTTCCCTAGGAAGGGGAACAGGGACTGTCTCTGACATGAATTCAGTGACTGGCTGTTTGACCACCTCCCCCTGAGGGGGGAGCAGCCTTACCAGTCCACAGAAGAGGACAATGCAGCCAGTTCTGGTCAGACCTGATAAGCTGGGGTCAGATGGAGGACCCTCCCCTATCAGTGGACTTGAAGAGGGGCATGGGAGGAGATGAGGGAGGGTGGGATTGGTAGGGAATGAGGGAGGGAGCGATACAAAGTGAATAAACTATAATTAATTTAAAAAGTATTTATTTTTTAAAAAACAGAGTAGCAGTTGATAAAAATGCTGTTACTCTTTAAGTATCACTTGCTTTAGGAGGTAAAAAAGCACCAGTGGCATTGAGTGTTGATCTATTATTGTGGCTGTAAATGGAAATCATAAGAAAAGTAAGAATTAACCCACGCTATAGTTAATGATTACTATTAAGCTCCTAAATAAGAAGTAAAGAAGAAGAGGCATATAGAAAAGGAAATAAAAGATGTTAAAATAAAAAAGAAAGGAAAAGATAGAAGGGTGATGTGGGATTTTGATTGTCCCAGATATTGAATTACAGACACTCTTTAAATTAGAGCAGACTATGTTCTTTAGGAAAGGGGGAAAGGATATAGAAAAGGATATAGAGTAGACTCAGACGATGAGAGATGAGAGTTGCCTGATGTATTGACTTTGGATATCATATAGGTAAAGAAGAGCTGCAGCGGGAATGAGAGCTGGGTAGCTTTCTGCCTGAGGCCCAGTCTCAGCATGCTCCATGACCTGAGAATGTTTCCTGGAGTGAGCACGTAGGTCCCATTGCACTTCCTCATCTTGAAGGGTGACTGAAGCAAGGTCCAAATCTCACAGTACACGTCCTCAACCTCTTAAGGTGACTTGTGTTGGGAGCCAATGTCTTACCCCATAGGCTGACCTCAGAAGTCAGTTTGTGTTCGAATCTGAAGTTCTGTACACTGCCTGTCCTCAAAGGGTAACCAGTAGTCTTAGGGTAGAAATCTTGGCAAGTGTCCTGACCTCATAGGACAATCAGCAGCATGGCACCTCATAAAGACAATTTTATTTATTCTCTTCATGCAAAGTTTTCTTTATTATAAACTAAAGTTTTAACTACAAAGAAATGCACATTCTTGTGCTATCTAATGTTTCAAATGTTTTATGATCTTGTGCACTACTTTGTTCAACACACACAATAGCTGGTAGTTCGGTATAGGCACTGATTTCCCTTAGTGTACATTTTAGATTGGTGTGTGGGAATTTTTCTCATTTAATTTTTACAGATACACAGTAAAATCAATGTTTTAAGGCTTGTGAAAACAATAATGTTTGGAGTTGTTGAAAACCCTAATAATATTTATGTTGCTGTTCATTAATATCTGTTTCATCTTAATTGATTTCTTTTATAAGCATTGGATTCAATCATTTGTCTTTTTGCTTCTTTCTGATTAGATATTTATATCATTGTTTTCATCCTTTCTTCAGCAAATCCTACCAGCATGAGCCACCACAACTGGCTCATCCTTTCTTATTAGCCTATAAATTTAAGATTACAAGCCATCTTCTAATCTGTTCTTTCTTTAAGGCTTATTTTTATTTATGTGTGTGCTTGTGTGTCTGTGAGTCCATGTCCGTGAAATGTGTGCAGGTGCCCGTGAAGGCCGGAAGAAACCATCAGACCCATTAAAGCTGGAATTACAAGTGGGTGTGAGCCACTCAACGTGGATGCTATTTTCAAAGTGGGACCATCTAGAAGAGAAGGATGCAATCTTTGTTTATTTGGTTGTTTGGTTTTTGTTTTGTTTTGTTGTTTGTTTGTTGTTTGTTTGTTTTGAGACAGGCTTTCTCTGTGTAGCCTTGTCTGTCCTGGACTTACTTGGAGACAAGGCTGACGTTGAACTCAGAGTTCTGCCTGCTTCTGCCTTCGCTGTGCTGGGATCACAGGATGCACTATCATCCTGGCTCAGTATGCAATCTTAACCAGACTCATCTTTCCAACCTCTTTCTAGTTTGCTCTCCAATTGTATCCTCCAAGCTTTGACAAATATATTTTAGTCACCTTTAATGACTTCAGTAACCTGGGTAGTTGTTAAACTGTTTAATCCTACTTTGGGACTCTGCCCTTCCCATCTGTGTTTAGTCCACTTTACATAACGATAAAGCATGGGCACATTTTGAGCCACAGGCCATCGCAATGAAGAAAGAGATGGAGCAAGTTTGGGGTTCTGCTCTACCCTGTCTTTCCTCTGCCCTATAGTCCATGACAGCTCTCTTAAATTATAACCTATCTTAGCTGGATGATTTGAATGCATCATCTGAATGTCTTCAAGCAGAAGCTTCACATACAGTATCTCTATTGGTTCTATTTGGAAATTTAGTAATAAAACTCTCTAATGTAGAACTTCTGGCAGCACAGACTACTTCCTTTCTGACTTGGTACTAATGGAATGGTAGTGGTAGTTTGTATTTCTGTCATCTGATATGTCAGAAATCTTGTAGTTTCTGAAACTGACCTACATACACTGTTGTGGTAGAATTGGCACGTCACAGAAAAAAGTAAAAGACTCATGCAGTTCAAATGTCAGGAAGTTTGAATGTTAAGGTCAAACAGATATCATCTAAAGAAGTAATAAACTAGACTCTTCTAAGCATTGTCTGTGCTTGATAAAAAAATATTACAGTTAATGTTGAGGTCACTGTGAGTCTCTTACAGTTTTAATAGATGTTTGATCATCTAGGAACATCAGGCTATCCATGAATCTTTGTCCACAGCAGACCACAAACCCTCTTTCTGTGGAAGTCCAGGAGAATTCTTTGTACATTTGCCTACCATTAGGGTGTGCTATCTTTATTCTGGTCTTTATCAACTCCTCAGTATCTAGTGAGTTGAACGCTAATTGTGTAACACAACACATTAGAATTTCTCAAAGAATCATACACCTCAAGTTACCCAAATACAACCTTGATAATCAGGGTTGAGTAACATCAAGCTATAGTTTTTCTACTGAAATTCTAACTCAAATTATTACTGGTTTACCTTAAAAGCACTATAGTACTGCTATCTGTGTAAGAATTCATTCTACTGCCAAGAAGATTCTGGATTCAAACAAACGGCAAAATAATTCTAGAGCATTTTGAAATTTTGACAAGCAATAGGCAAACTCTCCCAATATAAGATAAATACTACAGCCAGTAATTAATTATTGTAATACCCTGGAAGTTATGAAATCATGTCTAGTTGATTCATAAGCAAGTCTTATTAAATATCATCAACTAATTTGCTTTTTATTGCTTTTCACTGGCTGCAATAGTTTGATTAAATAGCAATTCAAATTCAGTTACTACTACATAAATATATTTATCTTTTCTACATTTTAATGTACATAATATACTATCTTTGTTTAATAACATTTCTTTTATCCAGTTTCCAGTTTCTATAAAATTATATTTTCACATGGCAGTTTAGCTTCATTAGACAAGATTTTCGCTGGTGACTAAACAAAGTACATGTGAATCTGTACCTGAGGCTTGAACATTGCTCTGTCACTGTTCCCATTACAGCTCAAACATCCTTCAAAACCAGAGATTAGACCATTCACTTCAGGAGTTTGCTGATCTTGAAGATCATTGTTAGGTAAATGAGTTCTTTCTGTTTAGGAAATATTTTGGCAAAGTTTCTCCACAGCAACTAAAAAGACCTGGAGGAATATTCACAAAAACATTGCCATTTGATCTTCCAAAAATAGTTTTACAAGTGTTTCAAAATAAAAACTGTAATTACAGTCTTCCTTTATGCATATGCACAGGCACACATGTGTGAGCACCCACGTTTCACATGTGTATGTGTATGCGGGCACATACCCCCACACATGCATGTTTACATGCACACGTCCAAAGTAAGTTTTCTTAGCCTTGCATGCTACTGAATGCCTTTAATTCCAATACACACAATGTTTAGGTAAGAGCATCATGAGTTCAAGGTGTGTGAAACCTTGTCTCTAAAACAGTTAATTGAAAAATAAAACAAAATATCTTGGTATTATAGCTAATCCCTGTAGTCTCAGCACATGGGAGGCTGAGACAAGAGACTTCTGAGTTCAAGGACAGCCAGGATTACATGGCCAAGGCTGTGTAAAATAAATTAATTAATTTGTGACGTAAATATATCCTAGAGAAGGAGAAAGATGGAGGAAGAAGAGCATCCTTGAACCCACACCTTATAATTCCAATTCCAAAGCTATGGCATCTATTTCTGCTTAGTAGGGTATGAAGCTTAACTGTCTCTGCTAGAAAAATGTAGGGAGCAAAAGCACTTTCAATAATGAGTATAAGCAGAAATTCTATGACAACGTTGCATTTAGGTTATAAACTAACCCTCTTACATTAATACCCACTGTAAAGACTGTATTTTGCTTGAGATGTTGTGTTTGTGCCTAGTGCTTCTACATTTCTGCTAAGCTTACTGTCTTACTATGTCTTCAGATCTTTACCTGTGATGTTCTCAGGCGCCCAGGGTGTTAGGTCGCTGCATGAAGATTCTGCCTATCCCCGAGTACATGAAACCTGTGCCAGCCACAAACCTCTCGATAACCTTCCTATTAACTTGATATTAATGAATGCTCATGTGAGTGCTATGCACTAAAGAAGAGAGAGAAAATTATTCTGTTTCTGTAAAAAATCAGGAGAATAGAGTCTAGTATCCTTCCTTTATACAAATAATAAAAGGGCTGAGAGAAAACTGGGGAAACAACACCCTTCACAACAACCAGAAATAATATAAAATATCTTGGAGTAGTTCTAATCAAGCAGGTGAAAGACATGTATTAGGAAAACTTCAAGTATTTGAAGAAAGATCTTGAAGAAGATATCAGAAGATGGAAATATCTCCCATGTTCATGGATTAGCATAATAAGAATGGCCATCTTACCATAAGCAATCTAGAGATTCAATGCAATTCCTATAAAAATTCCAACACAATTCTTTACAAACCATGAAAGAATAATCCTCATGAGGATTACAGAAACAAAAAAAGAAAGAAAGAGCAAGCAAAAGCCCAGCATAGCTAAAGCAATCCTGCACAACTAAAGAACTTCTGGAAGTATCACATTCTCTGATTTCAAGCTCTACTACAGAGCAATAGTAATAATACAGAATTATAGTAATAAAAACTGTGTGGTGGGGTATAAAAACAGACAGGGTGATCAGTGATATTGAATTGAAAGCCCAGAATTAAACCCACATACCTATAGACACTTGGTTTTTGACAAAAAAGTCAAAACCATACAATGAAAAAACAGAAAGCATCTTCAACCAATGTTGCTGACATAATTGAATATCTGCATGTAGAAGAATGCAAATAGATCCATATCTATCACCCAGCACAAAACTCAAGTTCAAGTGGATCAAAAACCTCAAAGCAAAGCCAGATACACTAAATCTAACAGAAGAGAAAGTAGGGAATATCCTTAAACACTTTGGCAGTAGAGACAACTTCCTGAACAGAACACTAAGAAGTACTATGATCAACAATTAGTAAATGGAACCTCGTGAAAAAAAATTCTTTAAGGCAAAAGACACCATCAAAAGGACAAAATGGCAGCCTACAGAATGAGAAAAGATCTTCCCCAAACCTACATCAAACAGAGGGCTGATATACAAAATATATGAAGAACTCAAGAAATTAGACACCAACAAACCAAACAAACTCATGGACAATGGAGTACAGATTTACACAGAGAATTCTCGACAGAAGACTCTCTAATAGATGAAAAGCACTTACATGTTCAACATCCTCAGTTTTCAGAGAAAGGCAAATCAAAATATCTCTGAGATTCCACATTACACACATCTGAATGGCCAAGATAAAAATCTCAAGTGGCAGCTCATGCTGACGTAGATGTGGAAAAGGGGAGCACCTCTCCTTTTCTGGGGAGGGGAGAGAACAAATTTATACAACCTCTTCAGAAATCAATTTGGCAGTTTCTCAGAAAATTGAGACTAGTTCTACCTCAAGACTCAGCTATACTTCTGGGGATGTTTCCAAAAGATGCTCCACGCATCTCAACACATGCTCAACTATGCTCATAGCAGTTTTAGTTTTTTAATAGCCAGAAACTGGAAAAAAAAAACCTCTATATCTCTCAACCAAAAATGGATAAAGAAAATGTGGTGCATTTACACAATAGACTACTACTAATCTATTAAACACAAAAGCATCAAGAAATTTGCAGGCAAATGGATGTAACTAGAAAAGATCATTCTGAGTGAAGTGACCCAGAGCCAGAAAGACAAACACAGTGTGTACTCACCTGTAAGTGAATGTTAGCCATGGAGTACAGGATAGCCATGCTATGATCTACAGGCCCAGAAACACCAAGTAACAAGGAGGACCCAATGGAGTATGCTTGAATTTCACTGAAAAAAAAAAAAAAAGGAAATAGAATAGACATTGGAGCTAACGAAGAGGAAACTGCATTGGGGAGGTGTAGAGAGGGGAACAAAAGGAATCAAGCGTAGGAAGGACAGAGGGAGAGAGAACTAGAATTGGTGTTGGAGTGGCATCTCTGGGATGAGCTAGAAACCCAGGACAAGGGAAACTCACGGGAATCTATAAGGGTCAACCTAGCTAAGACTCCTAGCATTGGCGGATATGGAAGCTGGACTGGCCAGCACCTGAAACCAGGCAAGACTTCCAATGGAGCAATGGAGATACCAACCCTGTCACAAAACATTCGACCACAATTTGGCCTGGCTACCAGATGTGCAGGGGTAAAGGTGAAGCATAAATTGAAGAAATGATAAAGCAATACTGGCCCAACTTTAGACCCATGCCATCCTCCAGTTGCACTATGGAAAGTCTTTGTAAAGTGATTCCCTTCCTATAGTAACCCAACCATGTCTTTCTTTCCTTGTTTATGTGGTTTTACATCCATGATTTCTGATTATCACTGTACCCAGGAAAAGCCAAGGCTTCTCATGTATAGCCTTTGAATTCAAACATTGGCTCTCACAACAAATTTAAGTAAAGGATATATGTTCTCTAACAAATATTTCAAGAAATTGGGTGACTAAAATATCTCAGGAAAGTAAACTGGTCATCTTAAAATGATTTCATACCTTTTGCTTTAAAAGTTTTTCATATTCAAAGCCTTGCAAAGAAATCACTAATGCCTGTACATTTAGGCTAGGTTATTAATTGTGATAATATTTGAACAGCAAAGGGGAGGAACGTATGACTGTCTTGCACAGCTTGTGTCCCTTGACTAGGGGCATAGAATGAAGAGAACAAAGAAAGTATAGACACTGAAGGAATGACAGGCACACAAAAATCTAGGATCAGGTGTTCTTGGTTCTAGGATGGAAAAGCCACAGCACCCCAAAAGCTCAGAGTGTTTATTAAATACAACTTATCGTAGTTGAGCCAATCTCTACTGGAGCACTGTTTATGCAGAAAACATTCAAGAGAGGAATTAAGGGTGAGAATTTTTGTATATGCTTTTAATATTTGCTCTTAGACTTGAGAAAACTCTTGCCATCCCCCTTAGCATCATCTAGGGCAAGTTTTGTCATTCCCAATGCTTTGAGACATTAGGGTTCTTCGCCTGCCCGTGCCATGTCCATAACGCACATTTGCTCAGGACTTCACTTGATCCCCACAGAGGAATGGAAACAAATGCCCAGTGATATTTTGCTTTCACATTGTGTGCATATTTGCAATGGTTACATAAAGGACATGTGTGTCATCTGTCTTCACTGGTCCTACCTCTAAGAATCCAACATGGGTTGAAATTTTTTTAAATATAAAAATTTCAGAACATTGCAGAAAAAAAAAAGCTCAACGATTTTTCTGAATGGAGCTCTAGCTGTGCTGAACCTAGAGAGATAAAGTGGCACAAAGGCATACCTAAAGTGCCTTGTGTTCTATTACAGACCTTCAGGCTCCAGATTAAGCACTGTTTGTCTTGAGGCTCATTTGTTTTCTATATAGTTAAGCCTTCTATGTAGTATCTGTACTGAAAACACAGAGACTTTGTTACTTGTCATTTTTTCACAAACAATACAGCAGAGTATCTATTTGTATCATGTTTCTATTGTATTTGGTATTATAAGTGATCTAAAGATGACTGGATGATGTGCACAGAATCTGCATGAATATTACCCTTTTACGTAATGGGCTTGGACAGCCATAGATCTTAGTATTTAGGGAAGGGTTGGAACCATTTTTCACAAAGGATGACTTGATCTGTCTCTGTTATTTTGTCTTGCTTTTTTTTAAATTATGTTTTCCAAATTTCTTATTAGGCATATTAGGCAATTTCTTTTCAAAAGAAAGGCTACTAGAAAATTACTAGTCAGCAAGAAAAAAGTAGAAACTAAAATTATATGTCAACCAAAGGCAAAGTACCAACCTCATCTATTTTTCAAAATCCATTCAAATCTGATTATCTCCTAAATTTTCGAAGGCCCTAACCACCATTTGGCTCCCAACAGAAACCCTTGGACCCAGAGAGACCAGCCTCTCCACATTCCTTCAGCATCTGGACTAACCTCTTAAAGCACAGCACAAGATCTTCTGATGCACCTAAGTGTCTCTATTGGATTCTAAAGTCCAGTAAAAGGAAAACTGTGTTTCACTCATTTCTATACCATCCAGACATGCCCTTATCTGGACCTCAGCCTGCATAGTGTTTTGATGGATAATCATAAATGACATCATATGACAGACATATGTTCGTGTTAAAGTAAATAGCGTATTGCCAAATATGTCTTTTATATTAAACCACAAATATCTATTAAAATAAACAACGTTGTCAATCATGCCTGTGCTGACACATCCCTGTGCAAAAGTTTGGTAAGTTGTTTCCCTTCTGATAGAACATTAATTCATTCAAAGGATACTTGGTGAGGTGTTTCTTTTTGCTTTACAAAAAATCTTGAGACAAAATACTAAACCAAGGCAATTTATCACCATGCCAGGCTGAGCAAACACTGCATATGGCACAGTGAAGAAACACTAATTAGACCTAATTGAGAGAAATTAACACTAAACCCAGTTCATCAAGCATTTCACGAGAATCTTATGCCTTTAAATTCAGAAGGAATCTTTCAGATTAACTCCTGATAACATGCTGTCAAGTGCCAGTCCTACTGGGTCTGTTTAGCAAATAAACACAGTTATACTCTACCAAGCAGATTATTTGTTTTTGTTCAAATTAAAGCCATTAAAATACATGATGTTCTCTAGTTTCTGGCTTTGAAAGCTGTGCCTGAAAAGATTTGCAGTTTTCTGTCTTTTCCAGGTTCCCTCCCTAGGTTAAAGCCTCGCTATATCTGAGGTGCCTACACCAAGGTCTTATATCTCATCAGCCACATCTTTTATTCTTTAATGTCTATTTATTTATCATGGACTGATTGTTTGATTATATGTGTATGTGTGTGTGCACATGTGCGGAGATTAGAAAACAATTTGTGAGAGTTGGTTCTCTCCTTCCATTATGTGACTTTCAGGTCTTGAACTCAGGTTGTTATGTTTGGTAGTGATTCTCTTTTCTTGCTGAGCTGACTTGATGTTTCTCAGGTTTAGCTTTCTCAGGAAAAATAAAACCTTTGGGTTGGCTGTTTCTGCATTGCCCTGACCTTTGACTTTAACCCCTTTTAAGAATGAGAGATACTGCTAGCAACCCTAGGTAAGGGTGGTTATATTATAGTTACATTACCTCTATAAGTAAGGGTTATGTACCTCTGGACTAACAAATAAAGTATAGGTACATATTTGGTAGGGAGGGGAGCTAAAGAATCTCATGCCTTATCAAGATCACTTAATAAGCAACAGGTTCAATGTACAGTTTGGGGTCAATCTGATCCCCAAATCCCTCTTCATTTCCTGAATAGTTCCTTCTTTCTTGGAGGGTACCAGCTTATGCCCTTCCAGAACTTTCCTAGTCAAAATCAGACACTCTGTTGTCTGTTCTCCCCATAGCTGTAAGGAACTTCAGCTCTCTGTAACTTGTAGCACATCTGAACAAAAATAAATCAGAGGAAAAAGCACACACAGCAGCCAATTGTTGCCATGAATTTCTTAGGAGACTGCTACAACTGGTAAGCTAAGCTTGTCTAAAACCAGCATGCATTTTTTAACTGGAGACATGAAAAACAATTGAAATCAAGATGTGTTATTACCTATGTAGAGAAAGCGGATGCTGTAGCATATAGAACGGTTAATGTCTACGTGAATGTACATCAGCAACTATCAGTGGTACAGCTGGGTGGATAGTTTTCTTAGGATTTAACTGGTAAAATTCATGCCCCCATGCTAATGATGATAACAAAGTGAACCTGGCCTTGTTCTCTGGCTAAGAGTTATACAAGCAGCAGCCACTTTGCAGACCATACCACTGCTCTTGGTTAGCTGAGTCACAGTGATCCGACTCCTATGCCAGCCTAACTGTTACACCATGGGCATCGTGACAATTAGCTCTTAAAGCAACTGAACAATCACCCGCTTAAGGTCGACAGTGTTATCTGCAACAACTTTAACTCCAAAATTTCTGAGGACATAACACAAATAAAGTTCATAGCTTCCTGTCCCCACGTTTCTCAAGGACAGAATCATGTTTGTATTCTTTCAGAGTCCTGGGTATTTAAGAAGTAGTTGACACTAAGCAGTGTTTCCGGGTCAGCAAGTGGCTCAGCAGGTGAGCATTTTGGAGGATGTTGGAGAGGGAGTGAGGTCGATATTTTTGTGGTCAGCCAGGTACTTGCTCAAAGTTGAGCAGCCTATGCCTTGTATTTCTTGGAAGTCTTCAAAAAGACTCAGTGATGTTGGTTCAAAAGTTTATGTCATACCTTCTGGATTAGCATTTGCTCAGAGTCCACTTTTACCAAGTGAAGGTGATTTTTGGAAATACATACCTCCCAGAGAAAGATCATATTAGTCAGACTCTAAAAATAAACCAGGGCCATATGGGACTCTGGCTGTCACCTAGTCTAAGCAGGAGCACTACCAGCTGATGTGGATGACAGAATGACTTTAAGAGAGCCCAGGATCATCTGGAAGCAGACATGGGGATGAAGATGTGTGTGTAGGTCTCACATTCCAGTCTAGTTAGCCTGCCTGGACTATCAGAGCACACGTCTGTGTGTCGATATGGGCATTTCCAAAGAGGACTGGAAGACAGTACAGTCTTGGATAGAAAGACACCATGAATGCCAGGAGCAGCACTCAGCAGGCTGGGGTCCCTCAGGGACAGGCAGAAACCAACGGTCTGATGGATAAGCTTCTTTTCTTCCTTATCCCCTTTGTCTATTTCTGTGGTTATTCTCTCTGGACATCAGAGTCCAGTTGTGTCAGTCTTTTAATGTAAACTCAAAACCAGTAACTCTCTAGAGACTCTTTGTTTTTGTTGTCAGGTTGCCATCCTTTCTCTATTTGCCGCCTCTCCCTGGTGCAGACAGTCATTAACGAACTGCCCAACCTCCTATTTAATAAGTCATGCTTCTTTGTTTGCTTTCTATCACTGTGATAAGCACCATGACCAAAAGAAACTAGGGAGAGAAGGGTGTGTTTGAATTATTTATCCTAGCATGAAGGAAATTCAGGGCAGGAACTCAAGCAGAAACCTGGAATCAGGAACTAAACCCGATGCCATAAGGAATGAGTTTACTGGCCTTCTCCCCCAGATTGTTCAGTTTACATTTTCATATACCTCAAGAGCACCTGGTGGTTTGGTCCCCTCTGCATTGATGAGTCAAGAAAATTTCCACAGACTTGCCTACATGCTGGTATGATGAAGGCATAGTCTTAGGTGACTTTCCCTTTTCCTAGATGACCCCAATTTGTGTGAAGTTGACAAACAAAAAACAAAATAACAACAACAAAAAATAAAACATAGCCAGCACATGATCCAACCAACAAATTACATTGATTCTGTGTCTCTAAAGAGCAAAATCAAATACAGGTGAGGAATATACACTGAAGATTACCTGTAGTCATAGCTCCATTAACAAAATAGTCTTTTCCGGGACACCCAGGCTGGGTCCAGGTTGACTCTGAAGATCTGTACCCAGCTGTCTGCACTGTCTCCCTCCTCAGTCCACAGTAACTGCCACACTCTTGCATGTGCACCCTGTGCCTAGCAGGTGCCAAACAAAGGGGTTAGGTAGCGGTGATGATTCCTGTGCTTCAAGAACAACAGTGCCTATCTTGGTGGCATAAGCCTATGCTTCTAGAAACACTCAGAAAGTAGCTGTTACAAAGTAGGAAAATCATGAGCTCAATTAAAAGCCCAATAATAAAGCCAGTAAGTTACACTTATACTAAAATGTAAGTAGAAGCAAAGTATTAAATGTGCATAATATCCTTGACATATTTTGTGTTTTGCAGATAAGCCATACGGGGTCTTCCACAGTTAATTTCCATTGAAACTCTGAGGCCTTTTGGTGCTCTGTGCCTTCAAGGAAGTTCTTGTGGATTTTGCTTATTGTGAATTCAGGTAATCTGCTGTGAAGCATTTTCCCCTGAGTCTTTTTTTTTAATTTTTTATTAATTACACTTTATTAATTTTGTATCCCCTCATAAGCCCCTCCCTTCTCCCTTGCCGATCCCACCCTCCCTCCCCTTTCTGCATGCATGCCACTCCCCAAGTCCACTGATAGGGGAGGTTCTCCTCTCCTTTCTGGTCTTAGTCTATCAGTTCTCATCAAAAGTGGCTGCATTGTCCTCTACTGTGGCCTGGTAAGGCTGCTCCCCCCTCAGGGGGAGGTGATCAAAGAGCAGGCCAATCAGATTATGTCAGAGGCAGTCCCTCTTCCCATTACTATGTAACCCACTTGGACACTGAACTGCCATGTAATACATCTGTGCAGGGGTTCTAGGTTATCTCCATGAATAGTCCTTGGTTGGAGTATGAGTCTCTGGGAAGTTCCCTGTGTTCAAATTTTCTTGTTCTGTTGCTCTCCTTGTGGAGACCCTGTCCTCTCCATATCTTACTATTTCCCACTTCTTACATAAAATTCCATTCACTCTGCCCGACAGTTGTCCATCAGGCTCAGCATCTGCTTTGATAGTCTGCAGGCTTTCAGAGGCCCTCTGTGGCAGGTTCTTAAGATGTTTCCTGTTTTCTTCTTCTGGCTTTCAGAGGCCCTCTGAAAGGAGGGCAGCTGTCTCCCTGAGTCTTTCTTAATCCAGAATGAGCTGACTACTGCAACACACTGACCATAAAAGTTAACATGCTGGAGCTGTGATGGGTCAACTTTTCTCCCAGACATACCTCTCATCTCCAAAATGTGACTGTTCCATGCTAAGGACTGTATATGATTGACTGTCTATTTGTAACATATCCTTGAAAACAGGTCCAGAATTGCCAAGGAAAGGGGCACAATCTTGTACTCAAACAAATCTGGATCAAATCCTAATGCTACACATATTAGGAACAAGAATTGCTTCTCCAAACACCTGTCTTCTCACTAGAAAAGCATAAGCCCTATATTTTTCACTCTGGGATGGCTGTGAGGAGGAAGTAGAGAGCAGATGACTCACTCCCATTCAGTACCTCCCATAATCAGGGACTGAATAAACACTGGTGGATTTCCTTATAAACTTCTATATGCCTAAGAACTGTGACACCTTAACCATTACAGAAAAACAAGAAATAGAATAGGCATTTGCAAAGCATCCCAAAAAATCACAAAACTCCCAGGGGTGGGGAAGCATTGTCAAGTTAGAAAATGCACATGAGTGTTTGACAAGAAAAGGAAATAGAGTTTGATGGATCTGGGAAGATATTCAATATTTTGGTAAACTTTGTTGTGTAATTATTCCCCCAAACAAAGTTTGATTAGTGATTTGGAATCAAAGCAAAATACTAGATTCAAATTAATGGCCCTAGTGTAAGCAATCCATTCCCTGAAAAATAAAGTTTCATTCTTACTCACCTCCTAAAATTCCCTGAGCTACCCTGATGAGTCTGCCACTTTCTTTAGATTGAAGAAGATTAAAGTTGAACGATGGAATGAGTGAGTGAAAGATTGGATGATGGATTCACCGGGCCAGTAGAAAAATACTCTATATCTGACTTTTGCGGACTTAGGTATTTGTAAATCAGCTTAGGAAACCCGAAGATCATTACCACAAAAAAACATGCTGCATACAAACTTGTTTTACTAGACTACCTACTCCTGCACATGCTTGCAAACACACTTGTACAGAAAACCCAGGTCCAACAAGAGAAACCTGAAAACTAAGAATTTGACCTTTATTTATAAACCATACTTCCAACATATACAAGATAAACATACTCATTAAAAAAAGAGAGGGATGAGGAAAAGAAAGAAAGATTGAACCAAAACAAAGCCATCATTCAGCAAACAACAAACTCTTCAACTTCATATCCAGTATCTAGGGCTTACTGTGGCATCATCTGGGTACTAACTGGCTTGAGAACCCTCACCTGTAGTGAAATTTTAAGTTCTTTAAAAAACAGAAATGTTATAAGAATATGTTTTTGCTTTAATCCCAGGTATGAGGATATAAGGCTGTTTCATAGGAGCTAACTATGATTTGCCTTTTGCTCTACCAGGGGTATGATTTTACCAGCTGCAGATAGTTTCTGCAATTTTGTGACATTTGGAATTCTGGGAACTCCTCACAGGGTATATAAATGATAGGGTCCTGAGAGATGGAGTTGTTGCTCATTGGTGGCTGGTTAGTTGTTGGACGCTGTTGGTTGCAGTTTGTCAAGTGCACAAAAAGACAAGATGAAGAATTTAGATATACTAACAGTGAAGATCAAACTTGTCCGAAGGAACCTGACACTCCTAATCAGTAGGACGTAGTCTAAAAATAATGTAGCCCCCTATCCCCTTCTATGCTTTTTTCTTTACTCTCTAGTGTTAGGGGTTAGAAACACTGAAAGAATAAAGGTGGAGGAGGGTGGAAATAAAAAGAAACCCACAAAGTAGCATTAGCCAGCGGTACTCACCCTTCCAGCTCTTGGCCTGGAAAACACACGGCTTTCCATGTGGCTGGCTCTGACGCAGTACCTGAAGGTGTCGTTACACATGTCCCACCTTTCTTATATCTCCCACATGTGGGTGTCACCATTGAAACTTAGCCTTCATTTTCACAGATTTAAGCAAAGTGTTCGCAGTCTCCTTGCAAAGAGTTTGCTCTGGCTGTATTTGTCTGGCAGCTTTTTGGAACTTCGATGCAAGCCTTCATGATTTCTCATTTTTTCATGACTGAAAAATGAACATAACATAGATGGTTCCAAATGGATGATGTTGAACTCTGCCATCCGGAGACGCAGCCTTGCCTTCTTAGATCACCCCTGCATCAATGCCTCTGTGATTTTGCAGCTAAAGCTGTGAATATGCATCCACAGGAAATTTCTTCCATAGGAAGATGAGATTTTTTTTCTTTCAAGATCTGTAAAGAATGGTGTTGATGTTTTGGTGGAAATTGCACTGAATCTGCAGGTTGCTTTTGCTAATATGGCCATTTTCATTATTCTTCTCTGAAACCCCATGACCACATTCTTTTCATATTTCTCTCATTAATGAGCCCAACTCCTGGTAACAGTTTTCTGTGATCAAGTACCTGACAAGAAGCAACTAAATGGAGGAAAAAAATTGTCTTATGGTTTGAGGGAATACAGTACATTTGGGAGGGGAAAGCATGGCAGCAATAACCAAACCATATGTCCGTGGTTGCTCATACCTTAGAGCAGAAGAAAGCGAAGAGGAGAATAGAGCCACGTGTAATCTTCAGTCTTACTCCCCAGTAAACAACTTCCTCCAGATAAGCACCACCTCCTAAAAGTTTCACAACCTACCAAGACCATGCCACATACTAGACACCAAATCTCCTAATACATGAGACTAGGGGTAGATAGAGGTCACATTCAAGCTACAACACTATTATTAAATTTGGTTCTTTAAAAGAAAATTTAAAAACATGAATAGATATTATGGTACATTCCTACAATCTCCACAGTCAGAAGGTAGAGACAGGATACTTCTCAAAAATATATCAGAAGATTAAGCAAGTGTGTTAATGTGAAGACACAGGGAAATTAAGCTACCTCAGTTTCAGAGTAGAGAAATAAATGATGGCATAGTATGTAGAAAATTCTCTATACATTTCCAGTTTTAACAAATGTATGTGACAGGGTCTCTTAGAGGTAAGTGTAAAAAGTTGATGTGGAAATGGTCTTTATGTCCAGTACTAAGACAGGTTAAAAATATCCTGACACATTTAGTTCAGTAAATTTTATACAGCATAGTGAGAAAGACTGTGTCTTTAGAAAAGAGATGGAGAATAGAGGAAGAAGGAAAGAAGGAGAGAGACTGGAGTGGGCAAAAGATAGGACATTATAAGCCAAAATAGGCCTTAAAACAATAAAAAATAACTTCACGATGCAATGTTCATATTATCAAGGAGAAAACGTATAGACGTTACCAACACAAAAACAGTGTCACATCTTTACTAGAACAGTTTCACAGGAAATCAAATTGAGCAAAAGCCTCACTCTGAAATGAGAAATGCGAAAATCTGAAGGTTAGCATCTTGAAGAGAGAGGTGGTCTGTCCCCCATGTCTGACCACTAAATTCTCTCTTCAGAACAGAATAACCCTGATTTTCCAGATCTAAGCCTGGGTAGTGAAAGCTCTTAAGAAAAACACAAAACAGAGGAGTCCTGAGTTCCATCTGGAAGAAGACACGGATTTTCTCCAAGGAGTCAGAAAAATGGCCTTTGAAGCTGAGTCTCAGGAAGTATTTTTCATGTCACTGGCCTAATTCCTTGTAATAGTTTTTTGGAGGGGAGGTATCTTCTTTTTCTTGCATTGGTTTAAGCTTTTAAACCTTGGCTCATAAAATTAAGACAGCACTGTCAAGCGACTTTGTTTTTCTCCCTGTATATGGTACTCTACCAGTACAGAAATGTCCATGTGTTTATTTGGATACTGGAATTAAAGTTGTCCTCTTTGACCATTTTAGTCATTCCAGAATCTTTTCTGAAGTATAATAGATCACCTTAACCTTCATAACTTTGTGTCTATCTCTTGAAATACAGAATCAGTTTGTTTGTAGTGTTTTTCACAGCTTATTTGTGGAATGGTTTGCATATTATGAAATTCACTCATATATTATTAAAAATTATATTGCTGTCATAGCAGGTCTTTATAAACTGAACAACTTAAAACAACCCAAATTTATTACCTGGAAGCCTCCATATACCATCTCATTGTCTGGGCTGGTATCAGATAGTTCTTCATTACTCTGCCTAAGAGCTCCAGGATGAAAGTGGAATATCTTCAGGGCCTTGTATGTACATAAAAATGAGCAAGAATAAAGTTAAAAAATCAGGACGGTCATCTGCAAACTTTACTCCTCAAGTTTGTTCATGTGAGTGCCTTATTCTCCTACCTTTATTGCCCCATGTGTTCTTTCTGTGATCCTCTTCTCTCTGAGTTGAGTACCATTCTCACAATACCAATTGGTACAACTTTTCCTTCTTAACATCTCTCTGGCTCCAGCCACAGGAAGACCTTTCCTTAAAACTGCTGTCATGTAAGATCCAACACCTCTTGGAGAGAACAGGGCTACAAGGTGGATACCTAAACACAATAAAGGCAATATACAACAAGGCAATAACCAACATCAAATAAGCAGAAATTAACTTAAAGTAATTCGGCTAAAGTCAGGGACAAGATAAGGCTGCTCATTCTCTCCATACCTATTCAATATACTACTTGAAGGTCTGGCTAGAACAATAAGAAAACTAAAGGATATCAAGGTGATACAAATTGGAAAGGAAGAAGTCAAAATATCACTATTCACAGATGATATGTGTACAGCGGATAAACACCTTCAGCAAATGGCTGTATACAAAATTAACTAAAAATAAATGATAAATGGGCTGAGAAAGAAATTAGGAAAACAACACCTTTTACAGATAATATAAAATACCCACCACAATTAATATAAAATATCTTGGTATAACTCTAACCAAGCAAATTAAAGAGCTGTGTGACAAGAACTTCTTCATGTTTTGAAGAAAGAAATTGAAAAAGATGTAGAAGATGCAAAGATTTTCCATTTTGGTGGATTAATAAGACTAACATAATAAAAATGTCCATATTACCAAAAAAATCTACAGATTAAATACAATTTCCATCAAAACATCAACACAGTTCTTTATAAACCTTGAAAGAAAAATCTCAACTTCATATGGAAAAACAAACAAACAAAAAAACCTAGCTAAAACAATTTTGTACAATAAAAGAACTTCTGGAGGTATCACCATCCCTGATTTCAAGCTATACTATAAAGCAATAGTAATAAAAACTGCATGGTACTGGCATAAAAACAGACAGGTCAATCAATGGAATAGAATCGAAGACCCAGACTAAAACCACATATCTACAGACATTTGATTTTTGACCAAAGAAAGAAAAAAAAAAAAAAAAGACCATACAATGGGAAAAAGCAAGTATCTTCCAAAAAACGTTGCTGATCCCACTGGATGTCTGCATGTAGAAGATGCAAATACATCCTTCTTGATCACCCTGCACAAAACTCAAGTCTAAGTGGATCAAAGACCTCAACATAAAACCAGACACATTAAATCTAACAGAAGAGAAAATGGGGAAGAGCCTCGAACACATTGGCAAAGGAAGAGACAACTTTCTGAACAGAACACAAACCACTCAGGCACTAAGATCAACAATTAATAAGTGGAATTTCAAGAAATTGAAAAGCCTCATTGG
The DNA here is from genome assembly GCF_907164565.1 of Psammomys obesus. Classification (NCBI taxonomy): domain Eukaryota; kingdom Metazoa; phylum Chordata; class Mammalia; order Rodentia; family Muridae; genus Psammomys; species Psammomys obesus. The sequence continues at coordinate 12,614,675 of NW_026585626.1, read as the reverse complement.
GAGAGAATGTTCTTAATCCTGCTGAGACTTGATGTGCCAGGAGGAGTTTGTACCCATCGGAGAGTCTTCCCTTCTCTCAGGAAAAGAGGAGGAAGGAATGGAAGGAAGGCTTTTGATGTCAGGACTGGAACTACTGGGGTGGGGGAGCTGTGAAGAGAATGTAAAGTGAATTAATTAATTAATTAGTAAATTTATTAATTAAAAAAAATTTAAATAAAGGACTTCCATGACAAGTATCCATCTGGATAGCCCTGGAGGACCTCTTTGTTTTAACATATTTTTACCACTGATACAAACCACAAGGTGTTCACAGTTTCCAAGTTTGTGCATGGGGGCTCAGGGATCTGTGAGATAGCAGCATTCAGCCTAAAAACATTTTTTTAATTTTATATAGTTCTCTACAGCATGATTCATGGAGTGGCTTAGAGCTCTCAGCATGCCACCTTATATGTTGACTGTCCTAGAACCAGGGTTTTTACAAGATTTGTTTGTTTAAGGTATAGTAATTTACCAAGAACACATTTAGTGATTCTTCTCTCCCAAGCACTTTGAAATTGAGTTTCTCATGGAATATAAGCACTGTTGTCCCTATTTTATGAACCGAAGACAAGGCTCACTAAGATAAATAAGTTATTCTAGGTACAATATTCCTACAAGGGCTGAGGTTGAACTTTGCTCTTTTCTAAAATACAGATAAGATGAATAAAAGGCATAAAGACCACTATCAATTCCTTAATGTCTTAGAGTCACTTCCTACCAGAAGCCTTTTGTGGATACATGCATTCTTTCCTGTTCAGTCTACAAATATTCACTGGATTTCCCCTTTGTGACTGGTACCAGTGTAAGACCCCAAGGATTTGTTTGTTAAAAACATACAAGCAGAAAAGTATACTGCTCTCATTGTAATATCAAACACAGAAAATTGCTATACCCCATCCTCAGAAAATGGTAGAGCTTCTGAAGGAGGGAGGCAGCCAACAGTCCCACCTAGGATGATGCCTAGGAACCACAGAAGTGACCATCATGTCAAAATTATCCTACTGTGTGTTAGTGGCACACATACCTAACAGCAGCCAACATCTCTCTAATTGAACTGAAGGCCCACCCAACTATGTTTGGTACTAGAAACCTAACTAATTGTTCAGGGCCAGGATATTGGAGATGAGTCTACAACCATTAATTTACTAAACTAGCATAATTTAGTTTCATAGTTTAGAATAATTATAGATTGTTAGCATCAGTCTATAATTGGCAAGTGTAGTCTTTACCCTTCATTAAGGAAACTTCTCTTTAAAATAGATGGAGACTACTACAAAAAAGCATAACCAGTCAAAATGCATAGTTGCGGAGCTCCAATCCCAGTGGATGCATCTATAAATCATTTGTGCACCTAAGCCTAGGGGACATTGAGGAAAATGGAACAGAAGGATTGCAATAACCATGGGAACAGAGAGTTTGCTGTGAGATTGTGTCTCCTACTAATAATGTGTGAAGCTGTATCCATAAAGTCTAACCAACATGACTGGCCAAATGTGAGATGAACAAGGATGACATCAGTGGACATGCCAACCCAAATGGGTAAAAGGTCACAAGGCCTTACAGAAAGAACTAAAGGCAACTGAGGAGTGATAGGAGCCAGAGCAATAATTTTCTTCAGGAAAAGAACACACCAAATTTTCTTCCAACACCAAATGGTCAACCCCGAAAACATACATACAAATAACATTTTATACAAACTGAGAAGATTATATTTAGGAATATATATATATATGATATATATTATATATAATATTATAATATGTATTATATTATATAATATATATAATATAATACATATTATAATATTATATATAATATATATCATATATATATATAAAAAAAGAGGTATCAGTTTAAAGGAGGAAAGCAGGGGTATATGAGCGAGTTTGGAGAGAGGAATGGGAGGGAAAAATGTAAGTATATGGTACCGTCAGATTTTAAGAATAAAAACTGCTAAATACAATCGAGAAAATAAAGTAGGCCATGAAACAGCAAAAGATATAGATGGAGTTTGTTGAATGAAAAAACAGGGCTTAAAATTTGGGATAAGAAAGTCAATATAGGCCTTCCTATGAGCAGAGACCAAAAGAGGCAATGTACACATATATGCAGAACATGTTTACATGAAGATCTGGGAACATGAAGTATCACCAATCGTTTTCCTTTACTTGGGCTTAAAAGGATTTGTGACCTAAACTCAACCTTCTGCAGTTAAGCATGCTGATTGTGCCAAATGTTAACTGCTTATGCTTTGCCATTGGCTTAATACCCCACAGGCATCACAGCCACACTGTGGAAGAAGTATTCATTTCCCCTCTTGTTATATATAAAAGGTCAGCTTCTAGCAGCATCTTAAAATACTCCTCTAAACTCCTGACACCACAGTTTGACTGGAACCCCGCTGTGACAGGACCACTGTGTCCTGCTTCTGCTCATGAATTATTAGAGTACAAAGAGAAGTGATGTCCTTCAGACATTGTAAAGAGTACTCTGGCCTCTCCTATACTTTACCACTCACATAGAAAATCAACACAGCAGGAAACCTTCAATTTATAGGCCCAATTCTAAGCATTCACAAACTAGAATTAACATGCAATAAATCTGATTTTTATAATATTCAATGAGGGGAAGGCAAGGAAAATTCCTACCAGCATTAAATATCCGGACAGCTAAGTCAAGGCAGTGAACAAGCAAAGGCAGTGCTGGGGATCCTGAAGCATCATGACCTCCCACATCCTATATCATTTCAGGTCTTGGTGGCAGTTGCAGACCCTGCCAGCCAGCTTTACTGTTTCAGAAAATGCTCCCTAACTTACCTGCCAAAGCGAAGCAGATCCCCTACCCTAATAAGGTAAAGCTAGGTAATAGGCCCTGAAGATATTAACTCACAAAAGTCCAAAATCTGCAAGTCCTTTGTTAGGAAAAAGGAAAGAAAACAACAAAAGTGTAAAAGAGAGCAAAAGATGTAAAGAATCAATTTTCATTACAGTTTCCCCCTTGAAGCTTAACTTTGCTCAAAGCAAAGAAAAAAAAAAGTCCATTTCTTAGAGAGGATCTGAAGATGATATTTATATTTATTTCTTTGGCTGTCAAAATCTCATACATTTTTCTCCCCTCTATTTCCATTACATCAAGGATCTATTAAGGGTAACTCCTTGCTTTTGCCTTTGTTCCTTTCTCTTTTAATTACAGCTCAGAAGAACATCTACTATGCCCATATGTATTGGTTTTCATTAAAAAGAAAGCATTTTCTGAATAAAACTTGAAAGACTATAACCTCTCAGGACAAGTTAACTTCATCGTTTTATCTTGTTAGCAATGATAGAAATCTAGAAGTTTGTTTAAACAGTTTTCTTTGATTTTTGGAGCAAGCTTCCTAAGAAGGGATTACTATTTTCAAAGAACACACTCACACAGGTACTCTGATAGCTGTGATGAGTGTTGCAAAGTCAAGCACTAGCTTGAAGAGAGGATGAAAGAATCTGGCGCCTCAGGCAAATTGACAGGCAGAGTTCAAGGGCACAGAGGAAAAACTCTTCACTGGATTTGTGTACAAAAAGACATTGTACTATTCTGTTGAATGGAGCCCACCTCTGTTAATTCTTCCTCAGCCAGCATACTTGCGTATGGAGATTGACAATGAGCAGACCACCATTTTTGACATAATTTTAATATATTATCTATCTATCTATCTATCTATCTATCTATCTATCTATCTATCTATCTATCTATCTATCTATCTATCTAAGACTGCCAGAGATGCTGTATTAGCTTGTTTTGTGTGTCAACTTGACAAAACCTAGAGTTATCAGAGAGGAAGGAGCCTCAATGGATGAAATACCTCCATGAGATACAGCTGTAAGGTATTTTTTTCAATTAGTGATCAGTGGAGGTAGACCCAGCCCATAGTGTATGGTGCCATCCCTCAGCTGGTAGTACTGGGTTCTACAAGAAAGCAGGATGGTGAGACATGTGAAGCAAGCCAGTAAGCAACACTCTACAGTGTCCTCTGTATCAGCTCCTGCCTCTAGGATTCTGCCCTGTTTGAGTTACTGTTTGAGTTTCCTTCAGTGATGAAGAGTAATGTGGAAATGTAATCCAAATAAATTCTTTCCTCTCCAACTTGCCTTTTAGTCATGTTGTTTTGTTGCAGCAATAGAAACCCTAACTAAGACAGATGCATAACATGATTATATCTGTATCTCTATCTATCTATCTATCTATCTATCTATCTATCTATCTATCTATCTATCTATCTACCTATCTATCTATCTACCTATCGATCCATGCACACTGACACACACAAACACACACACACACACACACGTAAATCCCAGTCAAAGTGACACACAAACACAGCTAATACAGCATCTCAGGCTGACCTTGACTTGTCACTCTCCTGCCTCAGACTGTCAAAATCACAGATGCCATATCATACCACCTTCATATAATTTTACTAATAATCATGCATATATAAATCCTCCTTGATTTACAATGGAGTCATGTCTCAATAAACTCCTTGTAAATTAAAAATGTCGTGAGGGCACTGAGGGGTCCTAATTTACTAGCATACCCCCTGATCCTTAAATACTCTGAGAGTTCTTACAGTGGCAAGCAATTTAGTAAAATCTTCAGAGACAAAGCTTATTTTTTATAGGAGGCTATTATATTTCTCATGTAATTAATTGAATACTTGTATCCAAGGGAACTCTGACAGCAAAAAGTACAGGCTGTTGTCTCAGCTGCTTCTCCACTGCTCTCTGGACTGACTGGCTGCTGTGCTCACTGCTTGCAGCAGTGAGTCCACACATTTTAGTGTACAAATCACTGGTCTGGGGAAAATTCCAAATTCAAAATGCCAAGTACAGTTTCCATTGCAAGTGCATCACATTTTGCACCATTTGAATATCAAAACACCAACTCCCAACATGAAAAATTGGGGGCCACTTAATACCACTCATGGAACTTTGCAGAAATAATAACTGATAGCCCAGTGAATTCTGAAACAGAAACTCCCCCCTAAGATCATTCACAGGTCAGGTAGCTATGGATCAGAGCTGAAAATTCGTAAACATTATTTAAAACATTCTTGATGGGTTGAGATACCCTTAAACAAAGACAGTGTGCCCCAAAACATAAGGGCTCAAAATAGAACCCACAGGATGTATATAGTGTGTCTAAAGGCGCTAGTGGGTGCTGATATGGGTCATCTGCATGGGAATATGTGTCCTTATTTCTAGTGGTCAAGGGCAGCTCTCCCATCTTATCTGCCCACAGGAATAAGCCAATTGAAGTATTTTGATATGCCTCAACAGCCTGGGCTCTGCTGTTTTGACATGAAGGATCCACTAACTAGACATAGCACACACTAAATCAGAGCACCTATAAATTACAAGGAAAATGAATGGACTTAGAGCATCCCAAACATTCAACAAATACAGTTTCACATGCTACCTTGGGATTAAAGAGCCAAAGTGAAAGTGGTAACTCATTAATATTAGCAGTCAGCTCTGAAGTACAAATTAATTAAAATCATGATATAAAATTCTGTTTTGTAACAAATAAAAAATCCAAAAAATGATATCAAGGTTTCCAAAATACCATGAAATTATTCTAAAATGAGAGAATTTTTAAAATAAGAACTGTAAAAAACAACTCCGTTACATTACACTATTAACATCAAATTTGTGTTTTAGAAATTTCACTAAGTATGATAGTTATAGTTACTTTTACAATATATCTAATAAACAAATATGACTATTAAGCAGTGTAATAATATAGATGAAAAATGCCACATACAACAGATCTTGAGAAGAGCTTTATTGTGTGTGTGGGGAGATAGAGACAGTGGGAGAGTGTAGGAGTAGAGAAAGAGGAGCATGGTTCCCCAATCCCCTATACCCTATCCAGAGAAAAAAATCAGAGAGGAGGGAAGGGAAGAGACACCAAAGCCCAGAGAAGCAAGAGGAAGATGAGACGGTCAGTTGGTACTTTTATATCTGGTGCCATACACCTGGCACCTGGTGGCAGCACATGATGACATCACAGTTTGCTAAGCAACCTAGGAATGGGCTAGTTCATTGCTTGTGAACTAAGAGAAAATACAGGTAAGTGAACCACAAAATTAGAATAAATATAAGGCAACTGTAAGTTGCTCAAAACTCACAAATAAAAAGAAAACTTCTAGTCTTCATGTAAAAATGGTTACATGACAGGTAGAACTCCACAGGAAAGTTAACCAACTTTAGAACTAAAACCTGACATAATTGAGCCTAGGAAATATTAGACGGGTAAGGCACTTGTCACACACATATGAGGAACTGAATTTAATCCCCAGCACAATACAAATAGATGCTCATGGAGTCATGCATTGCTAATCTCAATATTAGAGTAATGGCAGTAAAAGATCTCCTAGGCTCACCGGCCAGCTACCTAATCTCAGGTCCCAGTGAGAGAACCTGTCTCAAAAGAGAAAGGGTAGCTGAGCAATGGTGGCATACAACTTTAATCCCGGCACTTGGGAGGCAGAGGCAGAGGCAGAGGCAGAGGCAGAGGCAGAGGCAGAGGC
>NW_026585626.1:12543983-12608058 GCF_907164565.1 Psammomys obesus | reverse complement strand
CAGAGGCAGAGGCAGAGGCAGAGGCAGAGGCAGAGGCAGAGGCAGAGACAGAGGCAGAGGCAGATTTCTGTGAGTTTGAGTCCAGCTTGGTCTACAGAGTTTCAGGACAGCCCAGGCTACACAGAGAAACCCTGTCTCAAAAAACAAAACCAACACAAACACAAATAACCAAACAACAAATGAGAAGGATGGCTCCTGAGGAATGGCACTCAAGATGGCCTCTGGCAGTCACACACACGGATGTGAATATCTCACATACACCTGCATCTGGTGAAAGTTTGGTTTCTCTTGTGTTTTTGTTTTGGTCCCAAATGTGGGATGTGGAAATGTTTTCAGTGCATTCTCAGTTGAAAGCGAACGCATGAGGGGGCACATGATCTTGGTCAGCTGAAAACAGACAGGTGAGAGAGCTCACGATGTTTTGCTGGAAGGTGTCTCCTGCAAGGGGCATGGTTTTTTGTTATCTGGTGAAACAGCCTTGTGGGGACTCAGAGACATAAACAGAAGCCCATGGACAGAAACAGCATTTTTTTTGTATCGCTCAGCTGTGCGAAGGTTCACATCTATGCGCTGGTCTTCAGTTATCTACACTTTACTTTTCAGAAAGAAAAGATTCAGAGAACTTCTGGCACCACGGTGGACTCTTGCTGTTTCTGTTGAATTGTGCTACTGTTGTTGATTGCTGTTGCTATTTGGTGCTTGTTATTTGACTGGACTGCTGGTATCCAGACAACAAAGAGTGAAACTGCCCAAGGACCTAAGTCTAAAAAGTTCTACAACCCCCTTTTCCTAATAGTCTTCTTTTTCCCCTACCTCTGGTTAATGGGTTGAAAGAGAGGTTAAAGCATTAAAGAACCATAAATAAAATAGGTTTTTGAAAAATGTAAGCCTACATACATCCTCACACATACTTGCACAAATGCATGCACGCAAACTTTAAAAAATTACTTAATTATATTTAAAAATACTCACAGAGTTGAATACAGAAAAGATGCAATAAACAGCCATTGTTTTCCTGTGTGGCAAGGAAAGAGAGATAACATGCTATCAAACAGTCTAGGAACATCCTCTCTCCGTTTGTGAATATCTCAGGGATTCAGAGATGCACTTGATGTATTATCATGACCCAGAACCCTGAAAAAAAGCCTCTGAATTGTGTAGATTTCTCTGAAACCCACATACTATATGCCATCAGCCCACACTCATTTTTTTCCATGAAGGGCTCTAGGGGTCCAGAGCCAAGTAGAGAACATCGAATGTTTCCCCATACAACCTTCTATGAGTAACCTTGGACACATGCTTTAGCTCTTGCTTTAGCTTCTTCTTCTGTGAAGTATGCATGTTAGAAGTGCTTGTCTTCTAGTGCTGTTGTGAGACCTAAATGAGGAACCACCTCTAGAAAAGGGGCTGGCACTTAGTAGATGCTCAGTAAAACAAATTGTAGCACTACTATGAGGCAAACTGAAGTTCAGTCCATCTTCCTCACAAAGCTGCTGAGCGTGATAGAGAACAGAGTGCACTTAAAGGTCAACAACAACAACAAACAAAACAAACAACAGCTAGTAACAAAGAACAGGAAGGAAGCAAGAAAAAGCATCAGTATCATTTTAATGTCACAAGGTTGTAAGGGAAACAGAATCCAAAGCCATTCTGAGAGACACAGGTAGGCTGGTCTCACACTGGAAACCTGAAATTGCCTGTGACTTGGCTTGGAGGGGAAAGGATTACAGGGTTCTCAGAGACATGACAAAGCAGTACCAGGAGGCACTATGGTTATGGCACACAATTGTTCATCAACATGAGCAAGCTGTGGTTTCCAGCAGGAACATACCTGATGTGTTGTTATAATGACTATGGAAGCAGCAAACAACAAAAAAATCTTGTCTCTGTTTATCACCTCCCTATTGTTGGGCAGCCCCACACTTTCTTCTTAAACCAAACTTAAGTCATTGCCATTTCTATTATTTGATCCACAGCCTAGTATAAGATGATAAAATTGAGAGTGAAGTAGTTGCAGTGATGCTTGGAAGAAGATGATAGATTTATTGAATGCCACAGAAGAGACTAGAAGCGAAAGAGAAACATCACTACCCACACAGTGCCAGAGCAAGTAAGAATCATGGTAAATGTGGTTGGCAGAATTCTGAGAGGCTTGGACATGCTGAAAACTGAGCCAGGAAACCAAAGACAGGCATGAGAGAACAGAGCTAGGGTCACTGTAGGGTAGCCCTCTATGGCATCTACTCCTCACGGTATTTGCCCTGATTACCTGAGAGCCAACTAGGAGACATTACCGCTGTTGGAACAACCACAGAGGCATGACCTAAAACACAAAGAAACCCAGAGATTTGAACTAAAGTGTTATTAGGCTTTCAGGTTACTGTCACCAAGAGAATAGTTTGTCCCTACTAAGAAATGTGGCATGTTGTGAGAGACAAAACCCTAGGATGGGGAATGAGTGTCATCTGGAAACATAAAATAGTAACCTGACTTTCAAGTTCCAGCTGGGGTCAAAACTCAGGAACAAAGAATTATGTTGAGAAGGAAGCTAAATCTGGCTATAGAAGACAGTTGTACAGTTCCCCATCTTTAGTGCTAAATTATTTGGGTCATCTTTCCTCTACAATTCTAGTAATAAGAACAAGGTAAGAATTATTGAACACTAGGTTTGAATCTACTGGAACAGATGTAAATAATAAATCAATAGCATGTCAATTATTCTCTACAACTGACATAAATGCAATTAGTTGTACCTACCTCTGGGTTTTCTAGTATTTCAGCTAGACATGTTTTTACTGCTGTACATGTGAGAGAAATGCTATTTGGTTGGGTTCCCCTTGATAAAAAGAAATATTGAAGATGACAGAATTGCCCATTCCAGGACTTCCATGTCATGTGTTTTGTTGTTGTTGTTGTTTTGTTGTTTTAAGAGAGAAATTCTTTATCCTGTTCTGAAGCGTAGGGCTGAGTAAGCTTCTAAATGCACACCAGCCACACTCTCTTCCCTCTGAAAGAACCAGCAAGTGTGGATGCCAAGGAAAGGCAGCAGTGATTTACTTCACAGAAGCATGATGGATTTTGGATCCCACAGAGGTTTGTTTTGCTGCTGCTATAGATGTATCTCAATATTTGTTCTAAAGACAGTTTCAAAGTAACAGTACTCTTCTGGGAGTACTGAAATACAAGGGTTTCATCCAGTCTTCATCCTTGAAGTTAATTATTTCACAGCTCTTCATTTTCCTCCTGCTATCACATCTGTGGCAAGGTGAAAGTTAGCAAAAAATTTAAGACTTTGGCAAACAGAAGGTTATTTTTATAAAAACATGCAGACTGTTTGCCAAGACATTTTCATATCACACAAAGGGAATCTAGTAAAATTAATAAAAATAAATATGAGGTAAATTTACCTAGATAGGAGTCAGAGGATTAAGAAAAAACAGGTGTCTGTAAATAGTAAGTGCTTTCCTATAATTGTGTTGTGTCTGCAGTTTTTCTATGGTTTCAAAACAGGCCTGCTGCTGCATTATGTTCTCCATCGCTCTTCCCAAGAGCTCCATATCCACAGAAGCCTTGTCCCTGTCCACAAGAATTATCTTCATTTTCTCAAATGCTCCCTGAGGACCGGGAACATACTATTCTGGAGAAATCTCTCTAATCTTTTCAACTTCTTTCAACATTTTAATCTCTTCTGTCCATTTCCTTGACTCATCCCAAAGTATTTAAGTAGAGTTAAGTTTTTAAAAACCAAAGTATGTAATAACAAGATTGGAAGGCTGGTCCAAAACACAGTTCCTCAACCTGCAGGTTATAGGCCCATATATGAATAGCTGAACTAAATGAAGAGGGTCAGAAAAAGTTGCAACAGTTAAAAACTTTCTAAATGTCAAACAGCCAAAAGACAATTCAAAATAAAATGTGTAATGAACCTAGTGCGTCTCAGGCAGTGCTCATTTGTGTTCCATCACATGGCTTCATTGCAGCCATGATTTGGAGGTTAGGCACTGGCATTGTGCAGTCCCCATAACAGCATGGTACAGAATGCTAGCAATGCTGCCTAAAAGACCCTGGTCATACTCCATATTGCTAGATGCTATAAAGTGCAGTATTTATAGTACTTACAAGCTATCTGCTCTTAGAGAAACACTGTGCTATAATTAAAAAGAGCAAGGACTATAAATGTTTTCAGTCATCACTCTCAAGTGTATGCCAAATTAATATGTTTTTGGTATGCTGTGTTATAATGGTTGATTTTTTAAAATTATTGTTTTAGGCCTAGGGAGATGGCTCAGGAGCTATAGATGCTTGCTGCCAACACTGAAAGACTGGGTTCAAACCCTGAGGATCACATGGCAGAAGGACTCCTCTGAACATTATGTTCAAGACAAGTATACATATATGGCTCCCAACATGTATGCATCCATGCATAAATAAATAAATAAATTCATTAATTTAATTCAAAATTTTAAAATGCTCTTGAGTTACTGACTTGAATTTCATTTGAGAATATTTGGCTTGGGTTTAGGATAGAATTTCGAACAATTTCTGGTGACTATAAGCATGTTTTGTTATATGTATTTATGTAAACTACTGTTTTCTGTATTGAAGTTTATAAATGGAAATGAAAATCACCCCTGGAAAGTACTGAAGAGGCACTATGCACACATCCTGTAGTACCAAACATTCAGCCAAACTCAGACCATGTTTTAGAAAGAAGTGCATTACAACATTGCAGTTCAAATTTTCCTTTACCTTTAATAAGTGGTAAAAGTATATGTACACCAAAGAATTGTTTTGAAATGGCTTGCTAACAGCAAATGTCTGAGCTGTACATTTGTTTTATATATCTGGACAGGTAGACTCACATAAAAATTTTATAATAAGTAGGATAAATTTAAAAAGTCCATGTCCATGGGAATAGAGGAATGAATTCTTTTTTCATTTTAATCCTTAACATCTAGGATGAAAGGTGCATTAAGAGGTTTGAGAGGGATCCAAAATGGCAGCGCTGGGAGGACACTGTGTCTGAGGAGGAGGACAGCAGTGTCCACTACAGCAACCAAGAGACTCAACTCTGGACCCTAAAACACCAGAGATTATGTTTCCCAGGTGAGAGGAAACCCCACGGTGTGGGAATTAATTGGGTCCATTCTCAGATCACCAAGCTAAAACCCAGAAGAGATCTCGGGTCCCATAGGCACTTGGTTGCCAGACTAGAGCCACACACCTGCGTGTCCTGATCACCTTCCCAGGCTGCACTTTGGGCACCAAAACACCAGATACTGGGAGTCCCAGTTGCAAGAAAACCCGGCAGGGAAGGAAGCAAACAAGACTGACCTTAGGCCACCTAGTCTATCCCTGGAAAAGCAAAGAATGTAGTAGTTGTTCAGTCCATGAGACTAGGCATCTCATCAGTCCCAATCTGGTGCTGAAGACCCAGGGAAGTCCTAGAAAACTGCCAGTTTTCAATCTCCATTGGACTCCTTAAAAATGTATATTCTGACACTAGCAAAGAAATGCCCCAGGAGTAAAAGAGATTAATCTGCCAGTGACAGTGAGGGAAAACAGGCAAAATCTAAAGCTCTCTTCTTTTTTGTCCTTTGATATGGGCTGCCACCAGAATGTATGGCCCAGATTCAGGGTGGGTCTTTTATCAAATTATATAGATTTAAGGTGTGTATTTCCACATCATATGATTCAGTCAAATAAAAATTTCTCACCTGTTTGTCCAGTTGCTTGGGTTTTACTTGACTCCATGTATAGTCACGTTGACAACCAAGTTTGTTTAAGAGCCAAAGAGCTAGAGGTATATCTCAGTGAAAGAGCATGTATAATCTTGTGTTATACCTTGGTTCAAGCTCTAGCACCAAAACTAACAAAGAGTCAGCAGTATGGGGATTATATCAAGTATTAATGGCTATTATGGATATATTCCTTGAAACATACAACTACAAAAAATTAAAAACAAACAACATTAGTGACTTTAGAGATGTTGGGTCAGGATGTGCAAGTTTGGTAATAGGTTAAAAACTATTGTTTTTACTTTATAACATTGAATATTTTTCTAATACTATTAGCATGTACATTGATTTTTTTAAGTAAATTTTATTGACCCCTTTCTGACTTAAGCAAATCTATAAATAAAGGAAGGAATGTACTGTGAATAGCATCTAGTCAGTAGTCTGAGCTTTGACATTTTCCAATCTCCTAAAGAATTCTCCAGGAAAGTTGTGCCTTTTATGCAAAGCAGGAATGTTCTTGAATCATGGGGAATGGCTACATTAAAAAAAAAAAAGCCACTGGGAGAAGCTTAATTTTAGTCAAGCTGTGTTAAAAACAACAAAACTGCATGTACAAAATTCTTCACCCAAAGATGTGCTGCCTGCCCTGGGCTTTACGCCTTTTGGCTAAGGAGTTCTAGTGTTTTGTAGACTCTCCATCGACCTTCATTCACAACCTATATTTCAGGTCATCAGAAGGTTAGTTTTCAGAGTGTTGTGGCTTCCAGTACAGCTTACCACTCTAGGCTCTGCACTTCCTCATATTTCTGTTAAATAACTTATTGTCTGTCCAGATAAGGGCCAGATATTGTCATGACCATTTTTAACTTGTATTATCTCCAACAGGGGAACACATGCAAAGACGAAAGCCTGTGAATACTGATTTGGATCTTTTCGTAGTACTCTGCATTGTTACTCATGAAATAGTCTTTGAAACTAAAATCCCAAAGGTGGATATTAGATATAAATATTTTTATGAAATTATGAATGTATTCTGAGTAAATAGTATCCTATGTATACTATGCAAGTCATAACCATATAGAGTAAATAATTTAGATTCTTCTTTCATTGGAAGGCTGCCTTACTGCTCTTGCACCTCCTTAAATTTATACTTATAATTTATAAACACTGATTTGAGGTTGATAAACTTTTTTTCAGAAGGCCAGATAATTACAGACCACATATAACATGTGCCACATATTCTACACTTTTAGAAAAAGTTGTTGTAAGTGTAAAATTACACAAGTCTCACCTCATAAGCCATATGAAAATGGACAAAATTTGAAACATGGACCACAGTTTTGTGGCCCATGCACTTTGTGGTCATGGACTTTGTTTTGTGGTCCCTAACATGTATAATAAATTTGCTAACAAAAATTAGAAATACAAAACAAATTTTAAAATTTATAGAATTTTGAAATACCTATCATTAAAAGAACTATTTATAATAATACGTGATATTTTAAAAGTAGACATAAATATTTTATGTGTGTATATGAAGCACCAACTCACTGTATATAAGGTACCTGTTAATTGATTTATAGCAAAAGGAATGACATAGAAATTAATATTTAATTATTTACAACTGTCAATCTCAACTTCTAGGGCTTATTTTCTGCTTACGATACCTTACTGTCCTGAGATTATTGTGTTGCTTGGATAAGTCCTTATAATAGTATTAAAGTTAGGATTAGAAGATTTCAGAATGGTTTCAAAAGCTAACCCAGCACCAAATAATTGTTAAGAAAACACATCAAGCTGAAACTATGCAAAATATAAAAGAAATCTTCTCCTGACATGATGGTCAGTGTCCAACACACGAGTTGCAGAGTGACCTTGAGAGTTTTGCTTTGGCCTGAAAGCAAGTGTTGTCAGTACTGGGACCAGATCTTCATATATTGGCTTCAGTATGTTGTTAGATGTGTAATGCCCAGACAGGGAGTACCAAATTTCCATCATTTAATGTTGCTAATGGCAAATTACAGATGACAAGCTATGCAATCTCAACAGCCAAGAATAGCATACAATCCTAGATCCCCAACAAGAAGTCAGTAACCCAGCAAGAACTCATGGTCTCTAGTCAATACATCCCTAACTCAGTGTTGCAAAACTTGGAGTAAATGATCAATTTTTCAGCACCTTGAGGCTTGAGGAAGAAACATTGGATAGCTCTCAAGTCATTTCAAGCTGAATTGTAGTGTTTTAATATAGATATTCTTCACACACAAATCTCCTGTTCCTAAAGCATGTATGCAATGGCTGCTTATGTTTAACATGTTTCAGCTCAAGAGCTGCTGGAAAGCCACAGAGTTTCTCTAAGCAGCCACCAATGTAGTATTCACTTCCTTCAATTTACATGGCAGACATCATCCAAGTAAGTACTGCCTAACGGATGTTTGTCCTGTCTCAACCCTTTCCCCTGATGCAGGTGTGAATAACGGTCATAGCATGCAACTTTTAAAAAGTGCAGAGTTTACATAGAATTAGATGAAAAATTATTGAGACAAATATTAGCTTCTATCAAGCAACAAATATCAGAACATCAAACAACTAAGCATTATTAATCAAAGAAAAATTAAGTAGACTTTGAAATGGTTTTTACTTTTCTTTTTTAGTTTTTAGTTTTTGGAGACAGGGTTTCTCTGTGTAGCCATCCTGGACTCCCTTTGTAGACCTGGTTGGACTCAAACTCACAAAGATCTACCTGCCATTACCTCCCTGAGTGCTGGGATTATAGGCTTGTGCCACTGCACCCAGCTTCACTCTTACATGTTTTAAATCTTAAAAAGTACAAACCTACTTACTTCACCAACTTATAATTTGGCATAACAATGTATCATAAGTGAATATAGACTGGGTTCAGAATTGGCAAAGCTTTACTCTGGTATAAGTAAGAGTTTGTATGAATGGTTGGTAAGTGTGTGCCAAAACTAACAGTTTCACCTTCCTCCATCTGGACATTTACAGCCGAAGACTACTCACCTAGAGAAACTTTCTGACAAGCCTAGCTAACCTCTTCCCTAAGTGCTGTACATGGGAAACACATGGCGGTTCTAGCTACTGTGGAGTTGGTGCTGTGCTATCAAAACATGTACAACACTTCTAATGCCATCTTTTCTGTGTATTTATCTGTCATTTTTTAATATCTATTCTTCCTCCATTCCCTTGCTGCCTCTAGTCCAGTCCAGAACCATACTGTGCAGGTGACGGTACAGTGTATGCTCCATGTTATATGCTGACTTAACCTACATATTGTGCATATTAATCCAGTTCCTTTTATGGGCCTTGTAAATAATTTTTTCTGTTCTGTTGTAATTCTGTCATTTCCCCCTTTAACATACCCAGATTGTGTATGTACATGGGTATGTTGAGTGAGACAAGGACTCGGTTTTTCTTACTACCTGAATTATAGTGCCAGATGTAGCGTTGCACAGGCTTTATTAAAATCTAGGTTGGTGTTGCACTGCACTTAAGAATTTCCTTAGCACTGGGCATGGCGGCTCATACCTTTAATAAACACATATATTATAAGATATAATATTGCATTATATAATATTATTATAACACATATTATTATATATAATATTATGTAATATAATATTATATGTAATATTATTATATTATTGTTTTATATATTATATAATCTATAATTTAATTATATAATATTATATATAATCAGATTATGTATGTATAATCTGAGTTCTAGGCCATCCTGATATCAAGTAGTGAAAAACTTAGGTCGGGGTGTGATGGTTCACATCTTTGATCCCAGAACTTGGGAGGCATGTACCTTTAACTTAACACTCAGGAAACTAAGGCTTGTAGATCTCTGAGTCCTACTCAGTGCTGTTCAGGCTGTTGGGTTGAGTCAGTGAGTTGAGAGTCAATGCAGTGAAGTTGAGTTCTTGGCAGTTCAGCTAATGGAATTCAGAGGCAAGTTTTAACCAAGTTAGTTTTACAGAGAAAGGTTGAAGAGAGAGAAAACTAGACACAGGTGAAGACTGAGTGAGCCAGAGAATGATAAAAAACCGAGAAGATTATAACAGATTACTAGAGTTAATTTGAGGCCAATCAGAGAAATTCACTGAGAAACTGAGAGAAGGCAGATTGAATCAGTCAGATTTAACAGGAGTTTGAGCCAAAAGAGCTGAGTTTAACCAGCCAGCCAGAGTTTAGAAAGATCTAGGAAGGGTGAGCTTCTTCAGCAGTAAGACTCAGATACTGAAATCATTTTCACCCTAAATTAGCTTGTATAGAGGCTAAAAGCTTCCAGGACTGTGTCTAAGTAGCTGGTGGAAGCAGTAAGCCTTGAAGACAACAATCGAAACGGGAGACTAAAAGTTCCTTTTACATATGGCATTCAACAGTGGTCATGGGGTAGACAGTTGTTCAGCTAAGAAGAACTTAAAGATACCTGTCAGAATGCCAAAGATTAAACATTCAAGTGACAGCTCATTCTGGTGAGGATGTGGCGAAAGGTAAACACTCCTTTATTGCTGGTGGGAGCGCAAACTTTTAAAACCACTTTGGTAATCAGTTTAATGATTTCTTAGAGAATTGGGAACAGTTCTGTCTCAAGACCCAACTATACTGCTCCTGGACATATACCCAAAAGATCCTCCATCATACCACAAAGACATTTGCTTAGCTATGTTTATAGCAGCTTTATTCATAATATTCAGAAACTGGAAACAACTTAGATGTCCCTCAAGGGAAGAATGCATAAAAAGTGCTATATTTACACAATGGAATACAAATACTAATATCCGAATAATAGATACAGAAAATGTGGTACGTTTACACAATGGAATGCTACTCAGCTGTTAAAAACAAGAAAAATCATACAATTTTCTGCCAAATGGATGGAACTAGGAAATATTGCTCTGAGTGAGGTGACCCAGTCCCAGAACAACACATATGGCATGTATTCACTTATGAGTGAAGATTAGCCATATAGTACAAGATAACCATTCTATAATCCAAACCCCCAAACACTAAGTAACAAAGATGGTCCATGGGAGGATGGTTGATTTTCCCTCAGATGGGGAAATAAAAAGTGGATGAAGAGAAAGAACTCTGTGGGAGAGGGGATGAGAAGGGGAACAGGAGGGATCAAGTGCAGGGAGGATGAGGAAGAAATGGGATTTGGAGGGATGTATCTCTGAGATGAGCTAGCAACCTAGGACAAAGGAAACTCCCAGGAATCTACGAGGGTGAACCTAGCTAACCCTCCTACCAATAAGGGATACGGAACATGAAATGTCTGCCTCCTGTAATCAGGAAAGTCTTCCAATGGAGGAATGTGGACACCAACCCAACCGCAAAACATTTGACCCCTAATTTGTCCTTTCTACAAATGTGCAGGGATAAAGATGGACCAGAAATTGAGGGAACGGCTCAACTTGAGACCCATGGCATGAGAAGGAGCCCACCCCAACACTGTTAATGCTATTCTCATGAACTTAAGCGCAGGAACCTAGCACAATTGTCCTCTGAGAGTCTTCACCCAGCAACTGATGAAAACAGGTACAGAGACCCATAGCCAAACATTAAGTGGAGGGTGGAGAATTTTGTAGAAGAGGGAGAGAAAGGATTGAAGGACTCAGTGGGGTCAAGGACAGCACAGAAAAAAATACAGAATCAACTAACCTTGGCCCATAGGGGCTCACGGAGACTAAATCACCAACCAAAACATATGCATGGGAAGGACCTAGGCCCCCTGCACATATTTAACAGATGTGCAGCTTGGTTTCATATGGGTCACCTAACAGCTCAAGCAAGGGCTATCTATGATTCTATTGCCTATCTTTGGATCCCTTTCCCCTAATTTTGCTGCCTTGTCTAGCTTCAATAAAAAATATTTCTAGTCCTACTGCAAACTTGTCAAGGTTGGTTGATATCTACAAGAGGCCTCCCTTTTCTGAGGAGAAAGTGAGGGTGGGATGTGGAAGAGGCAAGAAGAGGGAAAGACTGCAAGAAGAGGGAGTAGAAGCTGCAATCAGAATGTAAAGTAAATAAGAATTATTTTTCTTGCACTGTAGAAAAGAGTGTAGCATATAATGTGGAGTTAGTTAACATTCATTACACAAATGTTGAGTATTAAGTTCTGAAATATCACATTGAAAATGTATGATTTTTCATCTGATCCTTCAACACAGTTTAAAGTATATTATATAAAATTTCACGTTGTTGTGTGAAATGAGACATGCTGTCAATCATATTTCAGATTGTTTGCTCTTCAAGTGTAGAAAACTACTGGGTTCTATTTTTCTATTTGAATTTAGCTACCACACTTATTATTTTCATATTTCCTTTAATAATTTCTAAGTAGATTGCTGATGGTCTACAAATTAGATGATTTTTTTATTTCATTACTTTTTCTTCCTTTATTATTTATTGAATATTCAGTAAAATGGTGACAGTGGTCTGCCTTCCTTATTTTAGCCTCTAATGGAAATGGTTCTCAGATTATAATATTCTATGCATATTTGCTGTCATTTTCTGGTGAGTGATTTATGACACGAAAGAAATTTCCTTCTTGTAATCTCAGTTCAAACTTTACAGTAAATGATTCTGGTGGCACCTCATTAATTGCTTTTCTGATATCAGTTGAGCTAATCATTTTTGTCTCTTAATGAGCAATAAAGTGATTTACATAAATAGGTGCCTAATGTCAAGATATTCAGTTATTTTTTCGACAAATGCTAGACTATGAGAAAGTTTTTTGGTAAAATGTTTTATATAATATCTGATGCTTATGCATATACAGGTTTTATAGTACATGCAATCTATTTTATTATACTCTATGCTCATATGATATATATTATACATAATAAACATGCCAGTTCCTATATTATAATAGTTATTATAAATAAAGTTGATATATGACATAAGTGTTCATTATAATAAAATGAATAATTAACAAAACTAGATCACAAGAATTAACCAAGGCATTTTCAGATTTTCATTGCCTCCTCCTCATTTTCATCAACCAGAAACGGTGAGGTCCTGAATCTGAAATTATCACTCCTTTTTGGGCTCTACAACAGTATTTTTATACATGCACATTTGTACATGCTCACCCACACACCACTATAAACAACTGGACTCCAAAACATGTTAGATTTTCCAGTCATATTTGTAAAACTTGATGCATATATTTGAGGATCATGGGATTAGACTGTCCACAAGAGTCAGGGAAAGCCATACTGTGACACTGGACACTTTTTACTTAGCTCTAATTGCTCTTTTCCATCTTTTTCTAAAAAGCCAAGATCTTCCACAGAGGAAGTTGCTACTATTCAAATGTGGGTTCTTCAAAACATACTTTTCTGCTCTTCTCTTCTCCCTCCATGCTCTGTGAATTGTCTCCAACCTTGCTCCCACTCACGGGAAACAGTGGCTCTTGTCACTTCTTTGATCTACTTACCTGGAGCAAAGATCTTCAAAGTAAGTTCCTGGTGTGCTTGGATAACAGATGAGTGCTACATGTGGCAAGTCACAGAGAATTTCTCATTCTAGGACCTTTGAAGATCCCAAAGAAGTCCTTGTTAGAAGCAGCCAAAACTGAAAAGAAAAATAAGCAAACTTAAAGACATGGGGTGTAGCTACAAAACCAGAGAATTACTGACCAACCTGTACGTGGTGTGGAAACCAAGCTGTGCAGAAAAACCTATCATAAAATTACCTGATCCTTAAGACTGAGATCAGCTGAAGAACCTCTTAGGCAATGTGTTTCAGTGCTTGTCTATTTTTGTTTAGAAAGGAATGCACTCCAAGTCTTTGAATGCCAAGAATAAAAACAAGCAATGGGAATTATAAGTGCCTTTGTCATCTTGCTTACTGGGGATGACAGCTGCTGTATTTTGTAACTCAGGTCACTTAACATAGACCTTGAATTTTCTGATATTCAAGCTCAACCTTTATAAAGTTCTTAGAAAATTTGATTGTATTTTATAACACAGGATGTCATAGCTACACTTTCAGAAAAATATTCAACCTCCTATTACTTGCTTTGAAATGGATGAAGACCCAAACTGTTAAACAGGACACATTCAAGAACACCAGGGAAGAATCTAGTACTGGGCCACCCTAGTAAGGTTCCACCATTGTGTGGGGTCTAGAGATGACGTAGGTTCCCCCACTTCAGCACAAGTCTTCTGAAGCACAAACTTCTCTGAAGTTCTTTATAGCAGGACTTTAGACAGGACTGAAACAGACTGTTTTCCTGAGATGGAAAATGACTATAGTATGTTAGCACTTGATAGGGTAGTTTAAATCATGCTACATTTTTTAAGTGTATAGAGTTTTGTACATATTTGTGTAAAAATCATCAATACAGTAAATGAAGTGTGGGCTGTATAGTTATCCATGAACAACCCTGTTAGGGTGAACTCGCTCCATGCTGAGATCTCTGTGATCTTCCTGACAAATAATGTCTCCTTTTTGCTACCTCTTGATTTTACATGTTAATAGTACAATTTAAAAACACAAGTGGTGAATCATGGATGTTGAGCCAAAGCCTACAAGTGGCAGAGGATGAGAACAGAATTGCAAAGATAACTGACAGCACAGGCTGATATGAGAACACAACCCAATAGACACCTCTGTGTTCAACAAAATATAGAAACAAAGCAACAAAAACCCAATTCTCAGTTTGTTAGCAGAAAGTCAAGGAACTTTATCCCTGAAGGACCCTATTAGGGTGAACCCACTTCATGCTGCACATCCTCTGTGATCTTCCTGACAAATAATTATTCTCCCCCTTCCTACCTGTTGATTCCATCCCACATGTCCTATATCCATTTCTATTTCAGGATCCAATTTTTTCAGTGCCTAGAAATAGCAATCCCCAGAGCTGGGCAGGGCACAGCCTACACAGCTACACTTGTGGTTCTCTTTTCCTCTCGTTTTTATTTAATTAAAATACATTACATAATTTTCTCTTCTCCTCCTCCTCCTCTTTCCAACACTTCAATTTCATGGCTTACTTTATTTTAAATTACTATTAATTAATTATTACTTACATATATGTGTGAATAACTATATAAACACAACCCAAGTCTCTTTAGTGTTGCTTAAATGTATTTGTTTTCAAGACTGAACATTTAGGATTGTACAACCAGTTAACAGCTTATCTCTGGGGATGACTAAATCTCCCTCTCTCCCAGCAGTCATTAATTGCCTATAGTTTTTGATTTAGGAGTGGGGCCTGGTGAGATTTCTCCCATGCACATGAGCATGTTAACTGATTTTGTCATTGGTTGGTGTTGATTAGAATACCAACTGTAATTTTATGGGTGATTCTTCTGTGTTCAGAAAACAATCTCACAATTGTTTTCTCACAATCTCAAGGTCCTCTGGCCCTTCAAATCCATCCATCCCCTCTGCTCTGATGTTCCCTGAGACTTAGGTAGAAGAGCTGTTTTGGAGATTGTGGGTGGGACTTCCACAGTGGGTTGTTCTCTACATTGTGGCCAGTTGTGGCTTTCTGTATTATTCCATTTGCTGCAAAATAAAGCTTTTCTAAAAAGGGTGAGGGCCACACTTATCCATGGATATCAGTCTGCGGTTAAGATGTATACTGGTTTAGCAATTAGGCGTTCTTGTTGCTTTTGAAGATTAATTTTCACCTTCTAGTACCTATTTTGGGCAGGTCACCAATACCTGTAATTCCAGCTCTAGGGCCTCTGACACCCTCTTCTAACTTCTACAGGCACCTGTACACACTGAGCAAACAGACAAAACATACACGGTTCCCAGGGAGGCCAAAAGAGGGTGTTGAATCTCCTAGAATTGGGTTCACCCAAGGAATACTGGAATCCAATCTCTGGCTTTCTGCAAGAGCAGGAAGTGCTGTTCATCACAGAGCACTTCGACCTCAATAAATTAAATGTTTTTCCTTTTGCTGAAAAGAGATTTTTTTTTCAAACAATATATGCTGATGATTATTTTCTCTCCCTCTACTTTTCCCAGTTCCTCTCCACTTCTACTCCTATCTGGATCTACCTTATTTTTGTCTCTCACTATAAAACAAGCAGACATCCAAGAGAGAGTAATAAAACAAAATATAATAATATAAAACATGTGAGTGTAGGAAAAACAGAAAGAAACAGAGCCCCAAATAGGCACAAAAAAATAGATATGGATGTAAACACTGTTTACACACTCATAAATCACATAATAAAAAACAAAACCAGAAGCCATAATATATACGCAAAGAACCTATAGGATAAAACAAATAAAAAAATATAAAAATTAAAAAAAAAGCCTGACATAATGTAATGAGACAAGGAACCTTTTTGAAGTTCAGAGGCTCCTTAAAGCTCCAAAGACCCTTACCTCTGGGCTCCTATAAAATAATAATAATAAAAAGATGATTCTATAATCATATTTATTCCAAAAGAGGAGATTCTATGCTGTAACAAGCTAATAATTAAAAATAACCAGAATACCTTGACTTAGATTGTATAATGTTTAGGTGTGGGGAACAGGCTACATTACTTCTTTACTCTTTCAGGACTGTGTGTGATGATCCAGCATCTAAAGCAAGCAAAGTAAAGAAAAAGATGAGATTACCCATACAAAAGTCTATTTGTCCATGTGTGAAATTCATTATTACACTGTCCATAGGTTCAAAGGTCACAAAGTAGAGGTGATGGCCATTTCTATATGCATTGGAAAGCTATCAAGTCACAAAGTCATCTACTTACTTCTTAAAATTACATATCACCTTCTAGACTGTGGAACTTGGAATCCCCTTATTATATTTCTGTTTCACCAAAGACCCTCTAGTGCAGGACAAGGCTTCCCTCTAGAAGGCAAGCCGTGGCTCATACATCTGACCTTATCCATTTACTGGCTCACAACATGGCATGGTGTGACTGGAACTGCACTCTCTTCCCCTGGATCATCCTTCAGTTGCTCAGACATATTGACCAGTTTGTGTTTTGGTCAGAAACAGAAGGTATGACCTCTCTTCATAGTACACACTAGCAAGTATGGAGCAGGAGATGCAAGCTCAGCCAGTGTCCTAGTTCCAACCTGTGCTTATTCTTTTCCACTCTATGTCCCTAGTTCCTTCTATCTGCTTTGTATTACTCCAGATTTGGCACTAGCTGAAAGGCAAAAAAGGGCTACTTTATCAGCCCCACAGTCCTTAGAGACAATCCTACATAGAAAGTTAGTTGACTGTTAGTAGTTTTACTTCTAAGACTAAATTATGAATAACAAATATTCATTAAGTAAGTTAAAATAGAATTTTATCATAACTGGTCTTTCTCAAATCACTTTTTAACTATAAATTTCAATTGGTATTTATTTATTTATTCCTATTTATACACTTTGTATCTTGTTGTAGCTCCTCCTTGTCTTCTTACAGTCCCACCCACCCTCCTCCTTCTCTCCCCATGCCCCTCCCCTAGTCCACTGATAGGGGAGGACTGTCTCCCCTCCTATCTGACCCTAACCTATCATGTCTCATCAGGGCCAGCTGTATCATCTTCTTTTGTATCCTGGCATGGCTGCACCACCCAGGGAGAGGTGATCAAAGAGCCAGCAACTGTGTTCATGTCAGAGACAGCCAATGATCTCCTTACTAGGGTACCCATTAGGAAACTGAGCAGCATATGGGATTTTTCTGAGCAGGGGGTCTAGGTCCTCTCCATGCGTGGTCCTTGGATGGAGTATCAGTCTTTGTAGGACCCTCTGGGCCCAGGTTTTTGGCTCTGTTGCTCAACTTATGGAGTTCCTGTCCCCTCCAGGTCTTTCTATCTTCCCCTTCTTCCATAAGGTTCCCTGCCCAGTGTTTGGCTATGAGTCTAAGCATCTCTTTCAATACCCTGATGGGTAGAGTCTTTCAGAGGACCCCTGTGGAAGGTTACTCTCCTGTGCCTTGTTTTCTCCTACTTCTGATGTCTATCCTGTTTGGCTTTCTAAATGAGGTTTCAGTTTCTTCCCTAGGGTCCTCCTTGTTGTTTAGCTTCTTTAGGACTATATATTTTTAATATGTTTATCCTATATGGCTAATATCCACTTATAAGTGAGTATATACCATATGTGTCTTTCTACTTCTGGGTTACCTCACTCAGGATGATCTTTTCTAGTTCTATCCATTTGCCTGCAAATTTCTTGATTTCCTTGTTTTTAATTGCTGAGTAGTATTCCATTGTGTAATTGTACCACAATTTCTGTATCCATTCTTTAGTTGCGAGACTTCTACGTTTTTTCCAGATTCTGGCTATTATGGATAAAGCTACTATGAACATAGCTGAGAAAATATCCTTGTTGTATGGTTGAGCATCTTTTGGATATATATGCCCAGGAGTGGTATAGCTGGATCTTGAGGAAGCACTATTCCTAATTTTCTAAGAAAGTGTCAGATTGATTTCCAAAGTGGTTGTACAAGTTTCCATTCCTACCAGCAATGAAAGAGGGTTCCCCTTTCTCCCCAACCTCTCCAACATGCATCATTCCTTGAGTTTTTATCTTAGCCATTCTGATGCAAGTAAGGTGGAATCTCACAGTCCTTTTGATTTGCATTTCTGGAATAACTAAGGAAACTGAGCATTTCTTTAAGTGTTTCTCTGCCCTTTGATTCTCTGTTTAGCTCTGTACTCTATTTTTATTTAGATTACTTGATTTGTTGATGTTTAACTTCTTGAATTCTCTATATAGTCTAGGTATTAGCCCTTGGCCAGATGTAGGGTTGGTGAAGATCTTTTCCCAATCTATAAGCTGTCATTTTGTTCTGTTGACAATATCCTTTGCTTTACAGAAGCTTTTCAGTTTCATGAGGTCACATTTATTGATTGTTGATCTTAGAGCCTGTGCTGTTGGTGTTCTGTTCAGGAACTTGTCTCCTGTGCCAATGACATCAAGGCTCTTCCCTACTTTGTCCTCTAGAAGATTCAGTGTATCTGGTTTTATGTTGAAGTCTTTGATCCACTTGGACTTTACTTTAGTGCAAAGTGATAAATAAAGGACTCTTTGCATTTTTCTGTATGTAGACATCCAGGTAGATCTTCATCCCAGGCACGTCAACATACGATAATCCGTCAGTGTTATACACCATAAATTGAAAGAAAAAAAAAAACACATGATCATCTGCTTAGATGCCAAAAAAGCATTTGACAAAGTCCAACACCCATTCATGTTTAAGGTTGTGGAGAGATCAAGGACACAAGGCACATACTTACACATAGTAAAGACAATGTACAGCAAGCCTATAGCCAATATCAAATTAAACGGAGAGAAAGTTAAATCAGTCCCACTGAAATCAGGGACAAAGCAAGGCTGCACACTCTCTCCATATGTCTTCAACATAGTTCTTGAATTTCTAGCTAAAGCAGTAAGAAAAAAAAAGGAGATCAAGGGAATACAAATCGGATAGGAAAAAGTTAAAGTATCCTTATTCGCAGATAGTATACATAAGTGACCTCAAAAATTCTACCAGAGAATTCCTTCAGGTGATAAACACCTTCAGCAAAGTGGCTGGATACAAAATTAACTCAATTGGTGTTTAAATTAATTTATTTATTATGGAATACACTGTGATGTATTGATACATGAATATATTGTGCAATGTCCAAATTAAGGTATGCAATATCTAGCTCTAAAACACTTTCTTGTTAGTTTTAACAAAAGAACAACATACTGCCATGATATTAAAAAAAAAAAATGTAATTTGGTTGTCCCTAATCAGGGATATCCTAAATTCCTAAGGAGTGTGAAAGAGAAGATTGTCATTGGGAAGTTGTGCAAAATACTTGATTTGGAAAACAGTTCATTATCTGATGCCAAACATGTTCCAACTGACCATTTGCTTAATGTACTCTCACCCAAAAGATGATGAGAAAAAGAAATTAATTCTGACTTTAGCTCTCTCTCTATGGGCATTCTGATTTTTGACATTTGGCAGTGGTAAACACAATTACCTTGAAATGCCCAGACTAAATTTTGCAAAGTCTTTGATGCAGTGACTTCTTTTCCTCTCACTGTTGCTTTGGACAGAATATTAAATAGATAAATAGACAGGATGCAGATCAGATTCCTTCATGAAGTGTGCAGAACACAGAGCTCTGTGATGGAGACAAAATTGACTCATTTCAGAGGAGAGAACACAAGATTCACTGTCACAAGTCTTATAGTCTCTGCCCCATACTGAGAATATTCTAATTCAATAGGATATACAGCGCCATTATTTAGCATCATTACCCTTTGTGTGTATCAAAGCACTTCTGAAATTTCAACAGTTCCCAGTTCTGGAGGAGATTAGAATGTTAGTTTGATGTATGAGTTCAGAGTTTTGACTAAATATCTTTTGACTGTCTCTCAAAATAAACATATCACTCATTTATTTGTTCACCAAAGAAATTCTCATTGAGCACTTATCATGATGACACTTTCCTAAGTGCTAACATAGTAGATGGACAGTTATGAAAGATAAAGCAGATAAGAAAAAGCACATATTTTATACAGAGGCCATCTTTACAGAGAAACATTAAAATTATGAGGGTTTTTATAGGATCCGAGGTGGGGCCTTGTGAACAAATAGTCCATAAGACTCATTTCAGGAGCTGATGTTAAGATGCCCTCACTCAATGCCAGAACATAGCTGTGGACTTCAGAGGAAGCATGACTCCATTTTAGAAAGACTCACGGGCACCAAATTCCAATGACCAAATGATTGAAAAGAGAATGTCTGTCTCTTCTTTGTAGGGGGGAAATTTAGGCTTGATTTTGAAGATTTTGAAAACAACTGAAGAGTTTAGAACATGGAATTAAAAATGTTCTGAACTGTCTTACCCCCTTTTCTCTGCCTGTTATTCTTTAATAGAACTTGACGTTTCATACCAGATGGGCAGTGTTATTGCCAGAAAACTTTCTCCTACTTAATTTAGCACACAGATCTCTTTGCTCTCATCTCCCCTCTTATCTAGTATCAGTACTGTAACTTTTAGCACATAATTTTCTGGATGTCTTCCTGATTTCTACTAGATCACAGCAGGGTAAGTGCTGTCTATAGTTCATATTATCCATTGTGACAGGAGATATTTGTGTGCCAAAACTCTTTCCCATTGTTCTTGGTTACACAACCAAACTTCTTTTCCTGGTTGCTTTTGTAGTCTCCTTGTTTGCTAATCAGACAATGATCAAGAAAAAGCAAATGAAATCAAGATCATTTTCAGGTTTGCCCTAGTGATAATATTCTCATACTCTCTTTTTTTGTTCTCTCTCTCTCTCTGTCTCTGCCATTTTCTGTGTCTCTGTCTCACCTCTGGCCCCTGCCCTAGGAACACTGAATGATTACATGGATCAGAGTCTAAATCATTACTTACATTTTTCAAGAATAAGAAATAAATTCTCTGAGAATGCACCAGATGATTTCCAGAGTGGTTGTACAAGTTTACATTCCCACCAGCAGTGGAGGAGGGTTCCCCTTTCTCCACAACCTCTCTAGCATGTGTTGTCACTTGAGTTTTTGATCTTGGCCATTCTGATGGGTGTAAGGTGAAATCTCAGGGTCGTTTTGATTTGCATTTCCCTGATGGCTAATGAGGTTGAGCATTTCTTCAGGTGTTTCTCTGCCATTCGATATTCCTCTACAGAGAATTCTCTGTTTAACTCTGTTCCCCATTTTTAATTGGTTTCTTGGTTTGTTGCTTTTCAGCTTCTTTAGATCTTTATATATACTGGATATTAGCCCTCTGTCAGATAAAGGGTTGATGAAGATTCTTTCCCAATCTGTAGGAATTTGTTTTGTTTTGATGTTGGTGTCCTTTGT
This sequence comes from Psammomys obesus, assembly GCF_907164565.1. Lineage (NCBI taxonomy): Eukaryota > Metazoa > Chordata > Mammalia > Rodentia > Muridae > Psammomys > Psammomys obesus. The sequence goes on along the minus strand of NW_026585626.1, from coordinate 12,586,497 downwards.
TTTACTTGTACAACCACTCTGGAAATCAATCTGGCGCTTTCTCAGACAACTAGGAATAATGCTTCCTCAAGATCCAGCCATACCACTCCTAGGCATAATCCAAAAGAGGCTCAAGTACACAATAAAGACATTTGCTCAACCATGTTTGTAGCAGCTTTATTTGTGATAGCCAGAAGCTGGAAACAGCCCAGATGCCCCTCAAGTGAAGAATGGATACAGAAATTGTGGTACATCTACACAATAGAATATTACTCAGCAATGAAAAACAAGGAAATCATGACATTTGCAGGTAAATGGTGGGACCTGGAAAGGATCATCCTGAGTGAGCTGTCCCAGAAACAGAAAGACACACACGGTATATACTAACTCATATAAACATATAATATAGGATAAACCTACTACAATCTGTACATATAAAGAAACTAATTAAGTGGGAGGACTCTGACTAAAATGCTCAATGACCACCCCAAAAGGCAAAGAAGATGGACATCAGAAGAAAAAGAAAACAGGAAACAAGTTAGGAACCTGCCACAGAGGGCCTCTGAAAGGCTCTGCCCTGCAGACTATCAAAGCAGATGCTGAGACTTATGGCCAACTGTTGGGCAGAGTGCATGGAATCTTATGAAAGAAGTGAGAAATAGTAAGATCTGGAGAGGACAGGTGATCTACAAGGAGAGCAACAGAACCAGAAAATTTGAACACAGGGGTCTTTCCAGAGACTCATACTCTAACCAATTACCAGGCATGGAGATAACCTAGAGCCCCTGCACAGTTGTAGCACATGGCAGTTCAGTATCCAAGTGGGTTCCATAGTAATGGGAACAGGGACTGCCTCTGACATAATCTGATTGGCCTGCTCTTTGATCACCTCCCCTTGAGGGGGGAGCAGCCTTACAGGCCACAGAAGATGACAATGCAGCCACTCCTGATGAGATCTGATAGACTAAGATCAGAAGGAAGGAGAGGGGGACCTCCCCTATCAGTGGACTTGGGGAGGGGCATGCATGAAGAAGGGGGAGGGAAGTTGGGATTAGGAGGGGAGGAGGATAGGTTTATGGGGGATACAAAGTGAATAAAGTGTAGCTAATAAAAGTTTAAAGAAAGAAAGAAAGAAAGAAAGAAAGAAAGAAAGAAAGAAAGAAAGAAAGAAAGAAAGAAAGAAAGAAAGAAATTCTCTTTTGTGGTTCCATAAAGTCCATGGGTTTACCTGCTGGCACTCTGTTCTCATACCCTGACCTGTGCCTGGGACAAAATTACCAAACTCTATTTACAAGGCTGTTAAAACCTGTGAGAATCAGTGCTGTGTCCACGAGGGAAGACTGAACTGCTCACTGCAGTCATGCAACTGATTGTTTCTGTCTGATGCCAAAACCCATTTTAACCAAATCTCCTGATACTATATCTCCCTACTCAGTGATGGCTAACCTTATGTCGACCAAAGCATTATTACCATATTAGACATTCACCACCACAATCTCACTGGGATATCGAGAAGCTGCTTAGTGAGCTGTGTTTAAGAGCAGAAAAGGAAATGCAAAGCTAGATTAGGGAGTGGGCATGCCTCTTCCCAGTGCTGTAAGGCACATGATTAACTGTCACCAGCTATGAATAGATCACAGTACTTTGATTAATCACCAAGACGACCTCACTTATCAGCAAATCCAGAACTAAGTCTTCAACAGTTCACTCTAGATGCCTTCTAAGATATAAGATGCTCCATGTAACTGAAGAATGAGAAGAAAATAATGTAAGAAATAAGCTCACAGATAAGCAGTAAAGCTTCTGAAAACTGAAAGATAATCAAACCCAAAAGTACTTCTCAGGAATAGTATATTCAAATGAACACAGGCGGTTGTTTCTCAATCATTCTAGGTCAATTCACTTCAAACGTAAAAAGCAAACAGTGTGATGATATCTCAAACCAGCACTCTAATATAGAAAAGTGTCTCATAAATATTTCTGTGTGCGTGGGAATACGTAGTTTAAAAATGCATAATAGTAATGTGCAATGTCTAATGCATTTTCTAGCAGACGGAGTTTGGATAAATAAGCCACTGAATCTTTAAGGATTTGTCCCTGATGTTCTCTTTTTCATCATTCAAAGATGAGTTTTCTTCCATTAAGTGGATGGATAGACTCCATTCCCCAGCCAAACCACCTAACTTAAAACTTAGGTCATTGTCTATATACAGTAGGGCCTTGATAAAGCATGGTCTACCCTCCATGATTTTTTCTTTTGGGGGACATTATACATATGACCCATACTTTTCTCTCTGTAAAGGTGGCTGCCTGAACTGAGCCTGTTCATGACTGGACCCAATAACAGTCAATCAACTACCAGGAAAAAGTTCTCCAAGTCTTATTCCACACAGCTAAAGTACCAATTAATGGCAGATTTGGGGCACAAAGAAGTCATTGCCTTCAACTGAGTGTCCACTGGTGAGTCTTCCAGAGCCTAATGGATAATTCCAAACCTGGTCACACAGAGAATCCTCTCAAAATTCAGTGGTCCACAAAGCAAAGCAAAAAGATTTAAATTTTGGAAAAGAATTTGAAAGGAGGCAGGATGGGGAAACTGGGAAGATATCATGTGGGGTGGGAGAGAAATGAAAAACAGGTGTTTTAAAGGACATTAAACCACTGAGGCTGACAATGTAAGCAACAGGAGCCATAGGCTCACAAAAACCTGAGATAGAGCAATAAGGCAACTAAATAGATCAAAGGGATACAAATCAGAAAGGAAAAAGTCAAAGCATCACTATTAGCAAATGATAAGATAGTATACAAGAGCGACCCCACAAACTCAATCAGAGAACTACTTCAGCTGAAAAACACCTTCAGCAAAGTGGCTGGATACAAAATTACCTCAAAAAAATCAGTAGCCCTCCTGTACACCAAAGACAAAAGGGCTGAGAAAGAAATTAGGAAAAGGACACCCTTTACAATAGCAACTAATAACATAAAGTACCTTGGTGTGACTCCAACCAAGCAACTGAAAAATCTGTTCAAAAAAACTTCAAGTCTCTGAAGAAAGAAATTGATCAAGATCTCAGAAGATGGAAAGATTGCCTGTGCTCATGGATTGGCAGGATTAACAAAGTGAAAAATGGCCATCCTGCCAAAAGCAATCTACAGATTCAATGCAATTCCCATCAAAATACCAACACAATTCTTTACAGACCTTGAAAGAACAATTCTCAATTTCATATGGAAAAACAAAAAACCCAGAATTACCAAAACGATCCTGTACAACAGATAGTCTAGAGGTATCTCCATCCCCGATCTCAAGCTGTACTTCAGAGCAATAGTATTGAAAGCTGCATGGTATTAGCATAGAAACAGAATGGTGGGTCAATGAAACCTAATAGAAGACTCAGAAATAAATCCACACACCTTCAGATACTTGATTTTTTACAAAGAAGCTAAAATCATACAATGGAAAAAAGACAGCATCTTCAACAAATGGTGCTGGTCTAACTGGATCTCTACATGCAGAAAAATGCAAATAGATCCATATTTATGACCCTGCACAAAACTAAAGTCCAAGTGGATCAAAGACTTCAACATAAAACCAGACAAAATAAATCGTTTAGAAGAAAAAGTAGGGAAGAGCCTCGAACTCATTGTCACAGGAGACAAGTTCCTGAACAGAACACCAACAGCACAGGGTCTAAGGTCAACAATCAGTAAATGGGGCCTCAAGAAACTAAAAAACTTCTGTAAAGCAAAGGACACTGTCATCAGAACAAAATGACAGCCTGCAGACTTGGAAAGAATCTTCACCAACCCTATATCTGACAGAGAGCTGATATCTAGAATATATAAAGAACTAAAGAAGTTAAAAAGCAACAAATCAAGTAATCCAATTAAAAAATGGGGTACTAAACAAAAAATTCTCTGTAGAAGAATATAGAATGGCAGAAAAACACTTAAGGAAATGCTCCATGTGCTGGAAAATGCTCCAGGGAGCTGCAAATCAAAATGACCCTGAGATTTCACCTTACACCCATCAGAATAGCTAAGATCAAAATGAGAGTGACAATACATGCTGGAGATGATGTAGAAAAAGGGGACCATCCTCCACTGCTGGTGGGAATGGAAACTTGTATTACCACTTTGGAAATCAATCTGGTGCTTTCTCAGACAATTAGTAATAGCACTTCCTCAAAATCCAGCTATACCACTCCTAGGCATATACCCAAAACATGCTCCAGTACACAACAAGGTGATGTTTGTAGCAGCTTTATTCATAATAGCCAGAATCTGGAAACAACCCAGATGTCCCTCAATGAAGGAATGGATACAGAAATTGTGGTACATTTACACAATGGAATACTACTCAACAGTTAAAAACAAGGAAATCATGAAATTTGCAGGCAAATGGTGGGATCTAGAAAAGATCATCATGAGTGAGGTATCCGAGACAAAGAAAGACACACATGGTATATACTCACTTATAAGTGGATACTAGACCTATAAGATAGGATAAACATACTAAAATATGTACACCTAAGGAAGCTAAGAAAGAAGGAGGTCCCTGGGTAAGATGATCAATCCTCACTCAGAAAGAAAAAGGGGATGGACATTGGAAGAAAGAGAAAACAAGAAACAGGACAGGAGCCTACCATAGAGGGCCTCTGAAAGACTCTACCCAGCAGTGTATCAAAATAGAGTGCAAGGAATCTTATGAAAGAAGGGGAAGATAGTGGGACCTGGAGAGGACAGGAGCTCCACAAGGAGAGCAACAGAATAAAAATATCTGTGCACAGGGGTCTTTTCTGAGACTGATACTCCAACCAAGGACCATTCATGGATATAACCTAGAACCCCTGCTCAGATGTAACCCATGGCAGTTCAGTATCCAAGTGGGTTCCCTATTAAGGGGATCAGGGACTGTCTCTGACATGAACTCAGTGGTGGTCTCTTTGACTATCCCCCCTTTAAGGGGTAGGCAGCCTTACCAGGCCACAGAGTAATACAATACAGCTAGTCATGATGAGACCTGACAGGCTAGGGTCAGATGGAAGGGGAGGAGGCCCTCACTTACCAATGGACTTGGAGAGGACATGGGAGGAGATGAGGGAGAGAGGGTAGGATTGGGAGTAAATGAGGTGAGGGGGCTAGGGCTGGGATACAAAGTGAACAAACTGTAATAAATATAAAAATATAACTAAAAAAAAAAAAAAACAACCTAGAACCAGACACATGAAAACACTTTTGAAAGAGCTGGTCAGTGTAGTCAGAACAACTCCCAATAATATATTTTTTTTAATGTATCCTTGAGTCCCTCTCAGGTGTTAAGAGTAGGGTCTTGCTGTTGAAGATACTTCACATTCCAAACGCTTAATTCAGATGACTAAAACTGGATATAACCTTAAAAAAAATAACCTCTTTCCTGTAGTCCAGGTTTCATAGTTCCAAAAAATACTGTGAAAGCTGTGAAGGAAGAGAAACAATTAACCAGTCCTACTCAGGTGAAGCACATCTTTCCGGTATGGTAGGATAGGCTTTGAAATGCCGGTAGTGGCACTTAACGTGTCAGCGGCAACCCCCAGCTGTCTAAATGGATTTAAGGCTCTCTCTGCAGTTGGAAAATCATTGCTGGTACTTGAAACCTAGTCAGATTCTTGGAACTAGTAAGACACAGAATCTACTACTGCCATTTTGCTGGACCACCATAATTCTTTAATACATTATAAATCTTATCCTTATAACCAAAGATAAGTGTAGCTCCCATGCCTCATCAAAGAAGCTTCTCATTACAGTAAATGAAGACTACAAAAACAAAACAAACAAACAAACAAAACCACAATTGCCCACAATGCAGTGATGAACAGAGTGTGAGTAGCTAAGCCCAAATGGATACATCTACGCCATAGCTCATGCATCTATGGATATGGGCACGTCAAGAAAGAGGGGACAGAATGATCATAAGAAACAGAATATTAAGAAATCTGCTTTGAAACATTCTTTTCTATAGACAAGATTAGCATTAACAAGATTGAAACAATCAATGAAAATGTAAATATAGAAGGGAAAATTTTTGCACAGGCTCCCACCCCAAGACAAAGAACTACAAATTACTATTGACTGCTGAGAGAATTACACTCTCTCAGGAAGCCTCCTTATTGTTTGTCCAATACACATCTTTGTATATTTCAGCTTTGAAACCATACAGCAAAATGAAGTCATTAGGTATTGTGACTCTGTGTGTGTGTGTGTATGTGTGTGTGTGTGTGTGTGTGTGTGTGTGTGTGTGTGTGTGTGTATGCCATGAAAATAGAAGTAAAATTGCCTAGGGGAACAAAACAGACTAACTGGAATTCCAGAGAAAGAGAGGACTTGGATGTGATAGGAAATCTGCTCAACATACAATATGTTCACCAATGAAAGCTTAAATAAATTATTCATTAACAAAAAAGTTCATACTTAGAAAGTTAAGAACTACCTGTAAATTTCATAGAAGAATGTTAAGTCCTTTTCTTTATACATTATGTAATTTGATCCACCAGAGACAGATGTTTCCTCTGCATACTTATCATATTATGTTTCACAAAAGCATCTTAGAATCCAAGTTCCTTCAGAGGCCACCCACGGGGCTCCTGAGCAGGGCCGTCTTTTTTTTATTATGGTGCCTCTGCAGTAGGGTATATTTTTAAAGCAGCATTTAAAGAACCCTGTGGCACACAGAGCGGGGGGCATCTTTCCAGAGCACAAATGCACAATCACAAACTCTAAAATCTCAGAAACTTTCCAAAGAATCCCTACCTAATTTGTAAATGGAGAAGAATGGATCAAATCAAGAAGTCCCAGTTTAAGTTCTTCCTTCTTTTTCTGATGCATACTCTGAGCTAAATGTTGGTGATCCTCTCAAACTCAATGTTAAAAATCATCAACTCCTGTGTGAAGACAACAGGATGGCATGTTATAAGAAGTAATTAGACCAAGGTACTTGAACCCTCAGGAATGGTACATCCCTGCAATCCCAGCTGCTCTGGAGACTATGGCAGAAATATCTCATGATAAAGGACAGCAAGAGTGAGACCTTGATGCTAATATCCAGAACATATAAAAAACTCAAGAATTTAGACATCAGAAAAATGCAAATCAAAATGGCTCTGAGATTCCATCTTACACCCATCAGAATGGCTCAGATCAAAAACTCAAGTGACAACACATGCTGGAGAGGATGTGGAGAAAGAGAACAGCCCCATTGCTGGTGGGAGTACAAACTTATACAACCACTTTGAAGAACAATCTGGTGCTTTCTCAGAAAATTGGGAATAGCACTACCTCCAGATAGAGTTATACCACTCTGGGACATATACTCAAAAACTGCCCCACCATTCAACAAGGATGTTTGCTCAACTATATTTGTAATAGCAAGAATTTGGAAACAAGCTAGATGTCCCTCAGCTGAAGAATGGAAACATATTTACATGATGGAATACTACCCAGCAATTAAAAACAAGGAAATCATGAAATTTGCAGGCAAATGGATAAAACTAGAAAAGATCATGCTGAGTGAGGTCACCCACAAGCAGAATGACACACATGGTAAACACTTACTTCTAAGCAGATACTAGCCATATAATGTAAGATAACCATACTAAAATCTACAGACCTTAAGAAGCTAAACTACAAGGAGCACCCTAAGAAGGATGCTTAAATCTCATTCAGAATGGCAAACAGGATAGACACCAGAAGCGGTGGAAAAGAGGAGAACAAGAATGGAGCCTACCATAGAGGTCCTCTGAAAGGCTCCACAACAAGGAATTGCAGCAGATGCTGAGACTCAGGGCCAAACTTTGAGTAGAGTGCAGGGAGTCTTAGGGAAGAAGTTGGTGTATAGAAGGATCTCCACAAGACCAACAAGTAAAAAATCTGAGTCTAGTGGGCTCTGCAGAAACTGATGCACCAACCAAGGACTGTGCATGGAGAGGGCCTAGACCCCCCTGCTCAGATGTAGTGCATAGGCAGCTCAGTCTTCATGTGGGTTCCCGAGTAAAGGGACCAGGGGCTGCTTCTGTCATGGACTCCAGTTGCCTGCTCTTTCATCACTTCTCCCTGGTGATTCATCCTTGCCAGGCGACAGAGGAAGAGGATCCAGGCAGTCCTGATGAGACTTAACAAGCTAGGGTCAGATGGCAGGGAAGGAGAACTGCCTTTTTCAGTGGACTAGGGGAAGGGGATAGAGGGGATAAAGGAGGGAGACTGGGACTGAGAGGAGATGAGGGAGGGAGCTGAAATCTTGATATAAATGAATAAATTATTTTAAAAAATAATTTATTAAAAAGATTGGAGATATAGTTCACTGTCAGGACATTTAGTTAACATGTCTGATGTCCTGGGTTCTAGACAGATCACTAGGTGAAAAAAAAGCCAAAAATTAAAAATAAAAGCAACAAAACAAAAAAACAACAACACCCCCTCCCAAAAAAAAATTGGTATCTTGTGAAAGAAACAGCAGAGAGCTCCTTAGTTATTTTTGCTCCATGGAAGTAGACAAGAAGACAGTTATCTACAGATCAGAAGTGGTTCTTCATCAGAACTCAGCCATGCTGACATCCTGACCTAACTATGTCATGGCAGTGAGGTATGATGAAGAAGAGCACAATAGCCCAGAGGAAAGGGTTCATTCACTAGCCTCAAGCTTTGCAAATGGAGCCATTTTCCAACGCCAGCTACTCTACATATGAGCCATGATGTCCTCTGCCTCATGCCCACCTCATATTCAGCTGGTGAAACCAGGCTTGTAAGTTACCCTGTTTCTGCTAGTTTGATGCTATTTTAAGGCTGCCTCTTTTGTGACTAAGCTCTACTGAGGAACAGAAATAGAGTTTGTTGTTCTGAGCTGATACTTTATTGTTTGAACTTCACAATCTCTGTTGGTCCTGCCGGGGGTGGGCTGTGTGCCAATGTACTTGCAACATCAAGTAAGGCAACTAATAATTCCTTTCATAGTTTCTGGGAGCTCTGACAGGTGAGGAGGGGACTGAAGAAGAAAACAGTAAAAGCCACATAATCCAATTCGAATTACTTTGAAGAATGAGAAATTTATGACCTACTTTTGGGAGAAAAAAAAAATAAGTAATGCTGTGTGAGGAAAGCAAATGAGCACTAAGAATAAGAGCAGTGAGGGTAGGCTAATATTTTATGTCTATTCTTGTAGAATATTTATCAGATTTCATATTAAAAACATTGTGTGGTTTTACTAAAACAGGGCTAATAAAAGCTATCATAAACACATGCCTGCATATTCTGCATGTGATTACTGTCTAACTGTATTGATTTTGCTTGAGTGAAATGAAACAACTATTAAATCTGTTACTGAATTATTGGGTGAATTTGCTGAAGATTGCTAAGAGCACAAAGCCAATGTGATAATAGTGGTCTTTATGGTCCAAATAAACTTTCCACTTGACAGCTTGTGAGAAGAAAGGAATTTATCTGTGTTATCTGAGAATGTGGACACAGGAGACCAACTTACCCATAGGACAGGTCAGGTAGGTCACTCTGCACAGCTGGTGGCTCATGTTAATACCACTAGAAAGAAAGTTTTGTTTTCTCAGAGGTACATGGGACATGTTTAATAAATTCCTGAGTTTTATTTTCTAAATCGTTTAAACAGAATAGCCAGCATCAACTAAAAATTAAAGCAAACCAAAAATGTCATAAGGGTGACTTCATCAAGATACATTTATGAGAGGACATTACCAAAGGAATGAATAAGAATATATGTTTGTTAACACTACATGCAATAAAGAACAGTATACGAAATAAGTAAAGAACCCTAGAATTGAACAATGTACCAGGCAATTCAAATCAGAACTGGACTTCAGCAAAGAACTCTCCCTCTCTCTACCCTCTACATACATACATATACCTACATTATGTGTATGTGTGTAAATGCAAATAAAGATGAAAATTTCATGAGCTACCACTTCATACCCATCAGGGTGGCTAGCATCAAAATGCCAAGTGTTTGTAAGCTTATGATAAAATTAGAAATCATGTGTGGTTGATGGCAGTCTAAAACAGTGCAACATTTCAAGAAACAGGAAAGTGACATGGAATTACTTTAGGGTCACACTGTTCCATTTCTGGTTACAGAGACAGCCAAAGCAATTGAACTCAAGAACATAACCTAAATAAGTACGTCATTGTCCATACCAGCATTATGCATAGCAACCAAAAGTTAGTGACAAATATATGCCATGAAATAATGAAATATTGATATGTGTAGATAAGGGTAGATTTTAAAACATTGTGCTATATAAAACAGAGCAGTCACAAATGGACAAATGAATGATTTCACTTATGTAAAATGCCTATAGAAGCCAAGTTCATAGAAAGAGACAGTGTAACAATGTTTCTAGGGGCCAGGAGGAGACAAGTCAATGAAAGTGTTGTTTAATGATGCTGAGCTTGTATATGGGGTAATGAGTAGTACCTGTGAATGGACACTAGTGAGGGTCACACAGACTGCCAATGCTTCTGATATACTAAGGAGTCACTCATACCATTAAAATGCTAAGAGTAAGGATATGCACGTCTTACCAATATAAAGAAATCTCTTAAACAAAAATGAAACATATTAGAGAGTTTCTTTGAGATGTTGAGAGATATGGTTTTCTTTATCCCCTAGCTCATTGGGCTTAGAAAGAATAATTCAAGATTAGACTGTAGAATAAGGGAGGGTTTCTTGTCTCTGATTGCATAGCAGTTTACCGAACTTCAATAATGTGGACTTTTCCTAACTAAATAGAAAAAAAGTAATAGAATAACTGAAAAGAAAGAAAGGAGACCAATACAGGGAGGGCATTAAATATTTCAATCATAAAATGAGCCTCTGTTTTCAACTTATACTTTCTTTTATGACAATTATAACAAAATCAATAAATAAGACTATGAAATAAAATGACAGATTTATAAAGTATCTGAGTTTCATGAGGCAAAATAACCCAGCACAGCAGCTGCTCCTAAATATTGGCATATCACGGGGCAAGTATTCTACTCAGTTGTTTGATCCCTAAAGAGCATGTAGAGTGGGTATCAATTTTCTTTCCAATTCACAGAAAAAAAAGAAAGAAAATTGAAACGAGAACATAAAAATAACTCAGTAATAAGTGCATACCTAGAAATAATGGAGCTGGCATTAAAACCTGGCTCTTGTAAAACTGAAAGCACCACCTGCTTTCTGCTTCACTGTACTTCTTATCCGACACACTAGATTTTCACGGATCACTCCTCCAGTTTGTACCACTCCCAAATCTGATTCATCTTCCTCCTGCTGCCTGCACACGTGCACACAAAAACCTGCTTATAAATGTTTTCTCTTTATAAACATTTGACAATCTGCAAAAAGGATAGAAATTCAGTAATTAGCATTTACTGGGAAAGGAGTCCACCAGCCTTGCTTGGCAAGCATCATCTAAACTAGTGGAGGCCAGTATGTGCACTACTTTGGATAAGGTCAACTGTATTCATCAACACGTTTCTGCCAGAACCTTAGAACCACCCACCTCCAGTCTCAAATTGCAAATGGTTGCACCTTTCATTCCCAGCAAAAACAAAATGACAACAGTAGCACAATGTCACATCCTCTGCATTACTGCTATCTCAGAAATCTTTTGCCCCTTGCCTGGCTTTTGAAAGATGCAGGTTTGAAAGTGCAGAAATTGAAAGCAATTGCTATGGCATGGGAGATCAGTGAAGGTTGTGAAGGTCCTCTAGATGTGCCAATCCTCCTCCCAGGGAACCTGACTCTCAAAATAGAGCTACCAGTTCAGACAAGTTCCTTTCATCCAAAAATAGTGCTATTTTTACTCATTCTAACAGGAATGGCAGATGTGCTGATTTATTGTCAATGCAGACTAGGAGGGTCCTTTGCTTTTGAAGTTCAAGGGCTGCCTTATGTTCACTTCTGCAAGGGTCTTTGATCACTAGATATGCTGTGCAACTTGTTCTTTGTGTCTGTTTTGATGACATAAAACCACTTGAGTTCCTACCCAGAGAAGAAGACCCCCAAACTACATATTCATGCAGGCTTCATAGTTCCTAGAGCTCATCACATGAAAAAACATGAGTTTTCCTTGATGGTTCTGCGGGGAACATTTTAAATGCTCTGGGCTTTGTATGTCATTGCTGCTCCTTCTTTCCCATTAAAGAAAATTCACTTTACACCTTTGCATCTTATTTTCTTTGGAGAGGATCAAGGTTCAACTTGGAATTTTAAACAAATGTCCATAAATGACGCAATAAGAGCAGCCATTGTGCATTCTTTGTCTCAATGATATCATACATACGATAAAACCCCATACAGCACTAACTGGAAAAAAAGCATGAAAGCTTTTCTTACAAGTCTTTTCTCTGCCTCCCCCTCCTCCTCACATGATAGAACAGAGGGCTTTATGCAATGTGAAGCATCTTGTCTTGAAGACTTCTCAGGTGGGAGGGTATTGGGTACAATGAAAATAAAATAACAAAAACCAAGCATCCTCCACTTGTCACTTCCAATTTTTAATTAAGCTCCTTTTCATAATCTCTCCCAGCAGATAATACAGTGTCTGTCACTTTCCTTCCTGTCCTGGCACATGCAGCTTGATTTATGAGGTTACTTCTGCTAAGTGAATGGTCAGAACAAAAGTAAGGCAGAGACAGTCAGCTGCAGGCGTAGTGGCAGAGTGAGTGTGGCTCAAGCAGGAGCAAGAGAACATACTCTCAGGGAACTGTCTATATCCATACCAAGTCCAAAATGGCAGGTGAACAGTAAGCTCTCGATTCAGCTACCTGTAGAGGTAAGGCATAATAATAGCCCAGTAATATGAAATGATGATTTGAAAGTTCCCAGATGCTGTCTCAAATCACAGAAACCAACACAGACATAGGTGGCTATATGATCCAGGGAATTGGGATGGAAAACCGTTTCTTGTCAGCCTTCCTCTACTGGTGTGTTCATCAGTCACTCAGCATATGTGCAGTGAATGCCAACACTACTCTTGGCATTGCGAGTTAACTTCAAAAAGAACATGACAAGGAAAATAGGTGGAGGGAGAAAAGGAGAAGTGAAAGAAATGAGGGAGAAGGAAAAGGGAGGAAGGAGAAAGAAATAAGACTGAAGAGAAAAAGAGATGGAGAGTCTGGGAAAGAGAGGGAGAAGGAGAGAGAGACGAGTGCTTTTATCAGCACATTTAAAGTTAGCAGAAATTAATTAGCAAAATTAAAGTCTATTTATAAAATTACATTGTGGAAAGGTGATATGTATTAGAGCGTCATTACACTGAGGGAGATAGATGCTGAGAACTGAGCAGTTACAGCAGGAAATGAAGGCCTCTCTGTCTTTTTCTCTTGCTCTCTCTCTCTCTCTCTCTCTCTCTCTCTCTCGCTGTGTGTGTGTGTATGTGTGTGTGTGTGTGTGTGTGTGCACTGTCAGTATTATAGTAGACTGTATAGCATACAAATAGTAACAAAAAGCCCTATTTTTCCCCATGCCCTTCTCAGATACTAAAGCATTTCAGGGTTGTTTCACTTTGCACTTTTTAAATTTTTATCCATCGGGCTGGAGAGGTTAAGAACATTGGCTGCTCTTCCAGAGATCCTGAGTTCAATTTCTAGCAACTACCTGGTGTCTCTCAACCATCTGTAATGAAATCTGGTGCCCTTTTCTGACATGCAGGCAAACATTCAGGCAGAACACTGTATACATAACAAATAAATAAATCTTTTTAAAAAAATCTTAAACTGTTATCCATCCAAAGGTGTTTTTTTTTTGTTTTTTTTTTTTGTTTTTTTTTTTTGTGATATGGCAAACTATTGCAGGCCTAACTGTAGAGAGATCAGACCAGTGTCCCCAGAGCAGTGAGGATCTGACATAACTTTTGGCAGCATTTATTAGTGGTGGCCTCAGAAGATGCAGTCTCAAGGACAGCCATTGAGAAAAGAAACCCCACTCTGCAAACAGGATACCTAGTCACTGGATGATCTTTCTGCCCAGGAATTGGGCACTGAGTTTCCAGGACACAGCTTGGAGCTACGACTCTACCACCTCAGACTCTACTTTTGTTCTTTCAGCCTGGCTCCATGTTACATGCAAATGCTCTTCATTTTTCTCTTCTTTGTCTTCATGGCCTCTAGGATGTTTTGTAGATTTAATATAAATAATATATTCTTTATCTTTTATGGAAAATCTATGTTAACATATAACATATGCAATTATATATATGTGTATATATATTACATACATATATGTATGCATACATAAATATGTGTGTTCAGAAAAGCTGAAAGTGGAAGAGTTGCCATTTGAAGGGATAGAGAAGACCAGGAACAAAGGGAGAAAAGTAAAGAGGGAGGAGAGATGGGGAACGAATGTAAGTATAGTACAAGGGTTTATAGCTGGGAAAATGTTATACTAGAACCTTTATTTTGTGCAGTAGAGGAGGGTGAGATGATAAAAGGGAGAATAGGAGAGTTTGGAGGGTTGCATAATTAGCAGTGTGTGTGAGCAAGAGAGAGAGAGTATGTGTGTGTGTTTACTTAAAATACAAATTCAGGATAAGAAATTATGATTACTTTAAGAATTTCTTGATGTGATGTTGCTGATAATTTACATTACACATAATTGAGCTACTTTACCACTACTGAATTTTTGGGAAAATATTATGAACAAATAATAACAAATAAAAACAATAATAAAATACTCAGGGATATGTGTGATGTTCTCATCTTTTTTTCCTCTAAGTAAATTTTCTCCAGTTTGCACTTGCCCCCTCAGTGCCAGCCATTCAAGGCCAGGTGTTCACTCCTTCATGCAACACACACTTTCCCGAGAGCCTACTTGATGTGAGGCTCTGTGATGAACTTGAAATGAGTACGATCCAGAACGTGTGCTCCAAAATGCCAAGCATACCACTCTACCCTCTATTGCCCAAGGTAGCATCCCTTTCTCTAAAATGTATCAAAAGCTTGTTTGATTGAGGAGCTATTTCTGTTTGGGGGGCCTTTTGCATAATGCATTATCTTGGAGTGACACCAAGTTAAAAAACAAAACTCATGTATGTTTCATATACACATCCTAATAACCTGAGGATGAGTGCTGTTTAATACTTTCAGTGTCTGCCATTGCACACGAGACCAGGACACTTTGTCTACCTTAAAGAAAACTGGGGACTGAAATAGATTTGAAGGAGAATTTATTTACAAAATGACCAGAAGTAGGGGTGGGAGTCCTTGTTTTAAGACCTTCTCTTCAAAGCCAGCAGCAGCATGGACTAAGATTGAAGTTTTAGCCTGCTGGATTCAAAAGGTATGTGTGCAAACCCAAGTGAATAATCTGTGGTTTGAAAAAGCACCCTTCTAGTCTCTGGAGAGTAGCCTCACCCACCGTTATAACCCACACAGACACACCATCTGTATCACAGCCAGTATGGTACTAATAATATGTTGCTGGGTCCAATGGCCTCCATAATCAGTGACACCTAAGGTCAGAGGAGTGAGGCAAGGGGTACATTCAAGCTTTCTCTTAGCCTTATTTCAATTCTACTAAGAGACATAAGAACAAAGGAAACTTTTCTAGCTGCACAACTTGAAGTTTCAGATATTGGAGAATTTCAAGTTTTGGATGCTTAAATGAATTGCCTGGTTATGCAGTAAATGTGGGAGGTGCTGAGTCCCACATGGCAGGTGCTGGGGAAGAGTGTGGAGGAAAGTGGTGACTCTCACTTTCCAGGCAGTCGGGAAAAGATCCGGGGGAAGAAGAGCTGAAAGGAAGAACGACTTTGTATTCTTCCCCCTTAGCACCATCTGGGCTGTTGCTGACAATTTGTCCCTATCTCTCCACCAGCTTCTACCAGCAGCCTGCACTCTGCTCTGCTGATATGGTGGAATAAAAGAATTACATACGACTACTTCTCACCACTCCTTTCCAGTGGTCCTTGCTGCTTGTGGTGAGAAGCAGTAACTCTTCGGTAGAAACTGTGCTTCAAAGTTTAAGTGTAGATATTTTCATGCACTAGAAATATATGGCCAGATCCTCTTACCACTCTTGGTGGTGCAGGAATGGCAGCTGATAAGCTGCCTAGTGATCATGGGAAAAAACAGCCCACAATGACTGCAAAGAATGGTACTGCTCCCTGGGAGGCACTGGAGGCTAGATACCACAGCTGTATGTTAGCATTGTACGTTCAACTGGCAGTAGGCCAGCTAGGGCATAAATTCATTATAAACCAAGCAGAAATTGAACTAAAAAGTTTCAAAACTCAATGTAGTGGAACCATACCCCAGGATGTCTATTTAGGCAATGTTTCCCATGTCTTGTTGTGTTATAGTTCATATTATAGCGCATAAGTCACCTTTTTCTTGCAATGTGTTGAATAAACAATCAAGATACACAAGCCATACTGACACAGTGACTTAACCAGCCCACTTAAAGAGAGCCTGTGGTAGAGCAGATCCCGTATGGCAAGCTGTCCACATAGCTTTATTGGAGGAAATACCCCAGAGAAGCAGAACCAGTAGGAAGTACACATAAAAAAGAAACATTAAAAAAAAAAACTGATTCAAAACTTTGAGGGGCCAAAAAAGTAGCATTGCAGGTTTTTAGGATATCAGGTAGGAGACCCACCAGAGCTCATGATCTAGTTCAAGCTGGTCTGTCTACTAACAGAATTAATCTTTTCTAGGGGAAAGTAAGTTCTTTGTTCTAGTCCAGCCTTTAGCTGATTGGATAATATGCCTACATATCTTCTTGAGGGCTGGCTGAAGGGCTTTACTGAAAGTCAGTTGGCTCTCATACAGAAAACACCCAGAATAATGTTTAACCACATATCCTAACCCTCCCACCCAGGCAAGCGAACATAAGAATAGTCATCAACATTCTATGACCTATACTTTTCTTAGGTAGAACCTGGAGACTGCTGCTGTTGCAGTGCGTGGGGCTCAGCAAGCCCTGAACACAGTAGCTATGACTGCATATTGCTAAAGCAAGAGGGAAGACAGACCTCTAAATGAAGCATCGTTATACAACAATTTTAAATCAACCATGGTTTAAGGCAGTAAGAAGGTATAATTAAGTTTAACTCTTGATCTTCACAGGTAATGTCATAGAAGCCCAGTTTCAGTACACATTTTTTTTTTTGCCCAAACTTGCCACTATTGGAGACACTTTTATTTTTTCCCCTGAAGCTAATGAACAGGAAAAACAAACAAACAAACAAACGAATATAAGTAAGAGAAACAGAACTCAGATGGGTTCCCTAAAGTGAGACACACACTAAGAGCTAAGGGTTCTCCCTGGCTCTTCCTCTCCTAATTATATAGTTTCTATACTATTTCTAACTCCTAAGGGAAAGGAAGACTTTATCTCTCTGGGAAGTCATCTCTGTCTGCAAGTGTATTTCTAGGCATTACAGCTTCTCTTTGGTTTGGAAATCATACTTCAAAGATAAGGGGAGAAGGGATTCCCTGAGACATTTGAAATATGCCCTAAGGCCTGATTTCACTGAAATATACCTATTGCACTCTGTCTAGGAAGTGGTGACCTTCCATAACATGTTTCTGAAGGCCACAATCTAGAACCTCCTCTTCCCGCCACTAGAAGCATCTAATAAATATGAACAAATTCTCCTGAACAAGAAAGCAGATATGACCCAGACATACTCTAAAAGATCCACTCAGGGTGCCTCATCCTATCCTGTTTTTTCACCTGATACATAGTTCCTGGTTAGCTAGCCATTTCACATAGCTCAAGATCTGGTGTGCATCCTTGTTTAGTGAACATGTTGCCCTTGGTTCTATTCCTAAACACTGTCAATGTTAAATTTAAAAAAAAAAAAAAATTCTATTCTTCCATGTGTCTGTATGTCACATTCTTCCAAGTAAGGAAGGCCATTTCTGATTTAAAAATTCCTCAACATTCACAAGACCCCAAATCAATTATTACTGTCAACAATAAATAATTGACTTTCTAGCCCCAACCCAACGAAGATCTCCTTCATAGAAACACTACTCATTCTGAGGCAAATACCACACCTACCTTTCATACCTGCGTGGAGCTTGTCAACATAAGCTCATATTTCTGAGACTACCACCAGCAATAAGGAATGTCAGTATGGCACTGAGATTGATATTCAATGCCCTACCCAAGAACAAATGCTTTAGACTGTGTTTACCAATCTACTGCATAGAGCCAGATGGCTTCATTCAGGCAAAACTGACTCAGTTCCCAAGAACAAAATAAGCTTACAGTTTCTTCTGAACTGAAGATCAAAAAGTGACATCCTGTGTATTTACACATACTGTGTACTGTTATTCTCAGTCACGTTTTAAAGCTTTAAAAAGAAAAACCCTCAGCAAGTCAACAGTAAGCCAGACAGATGTCAATGAGATTCTGAACTCTTGTCCCACAAAAAAAAGTGCAGCTTCTGATTTCAGACAAAAAAGGCAAGTGAAAAGCAGTATAAGAGAGCATGGAACTATTCACAAACACTGTCTTCCCAAGCTAACACTTAGTAAATCACTTTAAAACATCCAAATTTCCAACATTTCCAGGGGATTCAATCAGTTTTTCATTAAAGCACATTAGTCTTCTATGCCTACATGTGATAAATTCTAGGACACCCACTGATGCTAAGATCCAGGGATGCTAAAATGTCTCCTATAATAAAGCTAAAACTATTTTCGAAAACCTTTTAGGTGATACACTACAGCAAATACAAGGCAATGTAGTTGCTGTAATATGTTGTTTAGGAAATACCAACAAAATACTCTGATATTGTCAATACAGATTTTTCCCAAATATTTCTAATTGAAAGGTTTTATTTAATTCTTAGAAACAGAACCTAAAGGTACAGAAAGATTACCATAATTCATTTTATAATTTAATGTCATTTAATGTTTAAGATGTTCATGTAAACAAATTTACAGATCTGAAAAAGTAAATGTGCATTAAATAGTGAGTCTTCATGTGGATTCCTGAAAGCATGGTCAACATTCATATAGCCGAGCCTTGACCCTCATGGGGTGGATAGCTGATCAGGTTGATGAGCTTCAGGAAGGCCCCAGCTGCTAAAATCTCTATACATCATTTTTTGGTATGATCTGCTCAAAGCAAGGAACAACAATAGGTCATTTCTATTTTTTAAAATGTGCAATAAATTATCTGGGGCCTACCTCAGTGGTGTGTGCCAGTCACATGTGACACTCTGAGTTCATTCCCCAGAACCTAAAGACATAATAAGATGAAGTAGGCAAAAATAACTAAGCAGAGCAGAGAATATCTCTCAGCTATGCACTCTTCCTTTACACTTGAGCTCATTGGAAGACAGCAGTTCAGGGATTGGCAAATGGCAGCCCCAAAACAGAGTCCAAGCTGCTTCTTGTTTTAATGGCCTATAAGAAGACAAAAAATGGTGAAAGATTTATACAATCTGAATAGAGATCAGATCCAGTAAGGGTATCAGGGGCTGCCTCTGTCATGAACTCAGTTGCCTGCTGTTTGATCACTTCCCCCTGGTGATGTGCCTTTACCAGGCCACAGAAAAAGAGAATCCAGGCAGTCCTGATGAGACTTGATAAGCTATGGGCAGATGGCAGGGGAGGAGAACTCCACCTCTCAGTGGACTCACCTTCCCTTCTCAGGGAAGGGGAAAGTGGGGAAGAGAGCGAGAAGCGGGACTGGGAGGAGTTGAGGGAGGGGGCATCCACTGGGATATACAATGAATAAACTGTGAAAAAAAATTAAAATTAAAAAAGACAAAAATTTAAATCGTTAAATAGTTAAAAAAAAAAAAAAAGAATTCACATGTGAGACTCCATCCGAATATGGCAGGGTCAGTTTTGCGCATTGGCAGGGCGCTTTTGTGGTCAGTGAAGGTGAGCAGATGCTGGAGGTCATAACCCATATCCTAAACTATTTACATCTGGTTGTAGTCTTCATTGTCAACGTGACTGATTTGCAATCGACTAAGCAACATACCTTTGGAATGTCTGAGTTTCCAGAGAGAGTTGATTGGGAACCAGAGAGCCACAGTGAATGCAGGGGGAACAACCCCTTAGAAAGTTATTCCCAGACTGAATAAAAACATGGAAAACAGTAGAAAACCAGTGAAACAGGTTATTCCTGAGTTGCAGATGCACTGTTCCCTCATGCTCCTGCACTGCTTTTGCCTCCAAGTGGATTACACCCTCAAACCGTGGACTTTAGTAAGCCTTTCCTGCCTTGACTTTGTTTTGACAGGTAGTTTATCACAATAATTATAAAAGTCATTTCACTGGCTTTGACTTGATGAAGAAAAGTGCCACCGCTTAGCTAGACGATGGTCAGAGGGAGGTCATGAGAGCAGTGGGGAACAGAAGAGTCCACATTTCTTTCCTCCATACATCAGGAACCTGGGAAAGTGCTCTGCACACTTCATTTGTCAAATGATTTCCAAGTTAACTGAGATAAACAATCTTACAGCCTGGTAGATATTACCTCCTCCTCTTTCCTATGACATTTGCATTGTTTAATTTTTCAGAACAGGCTGATCCTCATAGAAAGTGAAATCCCACATGAGTCATATGTGCTCAGTTTCTTCTAAGGCATCTTTCTCCATTTAGAGTTTGACACTTTAAGAGGAATGTGTAAGCCTGGAGAAGATTTAGAGATTTATGAAGATGGCTGGAGAGTTTATTTTAAAGCCAGCAACCAATTCCTAACTTAAGAAGGATTGGGATGTTAATGCAAAATATAGGCTGAGTGTGATGAATGGTTAACAAGGATATTGACAGATATGCAAATATATATATATATATATATATATATATATATATATATATATATATATATATATATATATATACATGGCTTACCTAACATCCCCCCACATACGGCGCACACCCAAAAGAGAGAGAGAGAGAGAGAGAGAAAGGGAAGGAGGGAGAGAGAGAGAAACTGCTTGTGATCCCAGTACTCCACCATTTGTGAAGTCAAAGCAATAGGACTGAATTTTAAGTTGCTCTGGAGTACATAGCAAGACCCTGTCTCAAGAAAAAAAAATAACAGAAAGAAAGGAAGGAAGGAAAGGAAGGAAAAACCAAAGGAAGGAAGGAAGGAGCAATAGAAGCTAGAATACAAGAAGCAATCTTTCCTGGGGTTCAGAGGGTCTGTGTGTCCTCAAGTCTTCAAATGCATATTGCTAGGCTAGCCATTGCTTTGTGGTTATTCTGACTTTTATTCTACTTGGTAAGAAAAAGATTGATCCGTGTCTGAGCATTGCAGAATTCATAGGCAATCTGGATGCTTTAATCCAGGACAAGGCACAGAAAATGAGGAGAAGAGAAACCACACTGAACACAAACTGATGATAACTCAAACTTGGAAATAGGTCCATTGACTTAACTTGTTTTCCATTGTTAATAAGATGCAGCCACAGACATGGTAAACAGAGAAAAAAGACAGCATTTTGCTCTTATTTCTGGTCCAAGGTCAAAAGGCCACATCTGATGATGGTCTTGTTGTTGACAGAGTGCCTGAGTCTCAGCGTATCACCCAGTAAGAGTTAAGTAGTATAACATAATAGAGAAGTAGCCACTAAGTTCACAACAGATCCCTCATCAAGATCCTTACTTCACTGATTGCATGAACTTCATGAGGGCAAAGCTTTAATGACTATCTCAAAGCCACATCTGGAGCTTCCTCTGAGGATGTCAAATGAGGGTTAAATTTAAAACATAATTAAATTAATTACATTAATCTCTTTAATAAATTTGAAATTATCCACAATAAAAAGTTAAATATTGAGAGAATCCAAGACGGTGGCTTTGAATACACACTGTCTGACCAGCAGGGCAGCAGTGACAGCACAGGGACCAACAGACAAAACTGTGGCTGTGTTTTCCAGATGAGAGGAATTCTGGATATGGTCTGACTTCAGATCACCCAGCTAATCCCCAGAAAAGATTCTGGGTTCCAGCAGACTCTCAGTTTCCAGTGTCTAGCCACAAGCCTGCCTCAGGTCTCCTGATACCATGGAAACAACTCCAGACCCTGCTTCAAAGCAAACCCATATCCCTAGGAAGACCGACCAAACCTCTGAGTTCTATGGTCTTCAAGATGGCTGTGCCCAGAAAACATAGTATCTTATGACAGTGTCTGAGCAGCTGCAGCTCATTAACCTCAGAGCAAGACAGTGGCAACGCAGTTGTCTCTGGGACTTCCCACGGTGAGAGAAGAGCCCCTGGGCTCCTGAGGAGTCAAGTTACTCCACAGCATCATACACTTGAGGAGAGCCAGACACTCCCCTGAGAACTACCCACCAGTCAGAGACCATACCCATCAATCTGAGGAAGACTCCAGTGGGAAAATCCAGATTCCTGCCCAGAGCTCTTGCTGAACTGCCTCCTCCAGGACTCCAGCAGGCACCAGAAACTACCACCCAATGCCAGAGATAACCAGATGGCTAAAGACCAGCATGAAAATACAATCAACAAAAGGCAAAGCAATATGGCATCTCCAGAACAAAGTTATCCCAAGACAAGCAGCACTGAATACCCTAATACAACTGAAACACAAGAAAATGTCCTTAAATCTCTGCTTATGAAGATGATAACAGAGGAAATAAATAAAATCCATAAAGAAATACAAGAAGATGCAGTCAAACATATTGAGGTCATTAGAGTGACCTGTAGAGAAGAAATGAATAAATCATTCAAAGAAATACAGGAAAATGCACACAATCAGGTGAAGGAAATCAATAAAACAGTTCATAAAGTATCTTGGTGTTACCCTAACCAAGAAAATGAAAGTCTTTTATGAAAAAGACCTTCAAGTCTCTGAAGAAGGAAATTAAAGAAGATATTAGAAGATGAAAAGATCTCCCATGCTCATGGATAGGTAGCATTAACATAGAAAAACTGACCATCTTAGCAAAAGCAATCTACAGATTCCATTCAGTCATCATCCAAATACCAACACAAATCTTTACAGACTTTGAAAAAACAACTGTCAACTTCATATGGAAAAGGAAAAACCTAGAATAGCTAATACAATCCTGTGTGATAAAAGATCTTCATCTCTGATCTCAAGCTATACTATAGAATAACATTAATTTAAAAAAATAAAAATAAAATAAACAATATGGTCCTGGCATAGAAAGAAATGGGTAGATCAATGGAATCGCATTGAAGACCCGGAAATAAACTCATACACCTATGGACACTTGATTTATGACAACGGAACCAAAACATATAATGGAAAAAAGATGGCATCTTCAACAAATGGAGCTGGTCTAACTGTATGTTTACATGTAGAAAACTGCCAATGGATCCATATTTATTACGCTGCACTAAACTAAAGCCCAAGTGGATCAAAGACCTCAACATAAAACCAGACACACTAAATCTACTAGAAGAAACAGTGGGGAAGAGCCTTGAACTCATTGGCACAGGAGACAACTTCCTGATCAAAACACCAACAGCTCAGGCTCTAAGATGAACAATTAATAAACAAAACATCATGAAACTGAAAAGCTTCTGTAAAGCAGAGGATACTGTCAACAGAACAAAGCAACAGCCTACAGATTGGGGAAAGATCTTCATCAACCCTACATCCAACAGAGGGTTAATATCCAAAATATATAAAGAAGTTAAACTCCAATAAACTAGACAATGCAAAGAAACATGTATAAATGATTGAAGTTGGCATGTGTTGGTCAAATGAGTTTAGAAACTTGTTAATGAGTTAATGAGACTCATTATTATTAAAGAACTTGTAAGAACTTTTCTCCTTTTTGTAACTAGAAAGGTGGACAGATAATATTTTTTCATCACACACCTACTTGTAAAAAATGGATTTACAGAATTAACTGGAAATTCTCAACAGAGAAATATTGAATAGTGAATAAACATCTCAAGAAATGCTCAAAATCCTTAGTCATCAGGGAAATACAAATCAAAATGACTCTGAGATTCCATCTTATACCCATCAAAATGGCAAAGATCAAAAACTCAGGCACATGCTGGAGAGGATGTGGAGAGTGGGGAACATTCTTCCATTGCTAGTGAGAGTGCAAACTTGTAAAACGCTTTGGAAATCAATATGGTGCTTTCTCAAAAAATTGGGAATCACTCTACCCCAAGACCCAGCTGTGCCACTCTTGGGAATATACCCTAAAGATGCTCCACCATACAACAAGGATATTTGCTCAACTAATGTTCATAGCAGCTCTATTCGTAATAACCAGAATCTGCAAACAACCCAGATGTCCTTCAACTGAGGAATGGATCCAGAAATTGTGGTACATTTACCCAATGGAATACTACTCAGCTATTAAAAACAAGGAAATAATGAAATTTGTGGGCAAATGGTGGGAACTAGGAACGATCATGCTGAGTGAGGTAACCTAGAATCAATATACTCACTTAAAAGAGGGTATTAGTCATATAACACAGGGTAACTGTATTACAATCTACAGACCCAAAGAAGCTAAATAACAAGGAGGATGCTTAATTCTCATTCAGAAGGGCAAATGGAATAGAAGCTAGAAGCAGTTGAAAAGAGGGAACAGGATGGTAGCCTACCAGAGATGTCCTCCGAAAGTCTCCACCCAGCAGGAGATCAAAGCAGATGCTAAGACTCACAGCCAAAATATGAACAGAGCTCAAGGAGACGTAGAAAAGAATCGAGGAATAGAAAGACCCAGAGGAGGCTGGAGCTCCATAAGAATACCAACAGAGCCAACAAATCTGGGCCTAGGAGGATCTGCAAAGGCTGATGCACCAATCAAGGACCATGCATGGAGAAGACCTAGAACCCCTGCTCAGATGTAGCCAATAGGCAGCTCAGTCTCCAAGTGGGTTCCCTACTAAGGGGAGCAGGGACTGTCTCTGACACGGACTCTGTTGCTACTGCTTTGGTCACTTACCCCTGAAGGGCAGGCCTTGGCAGGCCACAGAGGAAGAGGATGCAAGCAGTCCTAAAGACACTTGACAGACTGGGGTCAGATGGTAGGGGAAGAGTGCTCCCCATTTCTGAGGAATAAGAGAGAGGAATAAAGGAAAAAAGGGAGGGAATGTGGGACTAGGAGGAGATGGGGGGGCTAAAATCAGGATGTAAAGTTAATAAATTATAAAAAATAAATTTAAATTTTAAAAAGTTAAATATTATAATTTGGCAATTCACCAAGTTAGTAAATTTCTTGACTTCCATCAAAATTATTTAATAGGATTCTATTTTTCCTCACTGTTTAAACTCTCCCCAATAATGTTAAACATGTTTTAGTTTCTTTTGCTCTTTAAAATTGAAACATGTACACTTTCTCCTTAAGAATGATTGGCTGTCGGGTGGGGATTGAGCATTTTAGTCAGGGTCCTCTCTCTTGATTAGTTTCTTTCGATGTACAGGTTTTAGTAGGTTTATCCTAGATTATGTGTCTATATGAGTGAGTATATACCATGTGTGTCTTTCTGCTTCTGGGACAGCTCACTCAGGATGATCCTTACCATTTACCTGCAAGTTTCATCATTTCCTTATTTTTCATTGCTGAGTAATACTCCATTGTGTAGATGTACCACAATTTCTGCATCCATTCTTCAGTTGAGGAGCATCTGGGCTGTTTCCAGCTTCTGGAAAGGCAAAGAGGATGGACATCAGAAGAAGAAGAAAACAGGAAACAACCTAAGAACCTGCCACAGAGGGCCTCTGAAAGGCTCTGCCCTGCAGACTATCAAAGCAGACGCTGAGACTTACGGTGAATTGTTGGGCAATGTGCAGGGAATCTTATGTAAAAAGTGGGAAATAGTAAGATCTGGAGAGGACAGGAACCCCACAAGGAAAGCAACAGAACCAGAAAATTTGAACACAGGTGTCTTCCCAGAGACTCATACTCCAACCAAGTACCACATACTCCAACCAAGTACCAGGTATGGAGATAACCTAGAACCCCTGCACGATGTAGTCCATGGCAACTTAGTGTCCAAGTGGGTTACATAGTAATGGTAATAGGAACTGCCTCTGACATAATCTGATTGGCCTGTTCTTGATCACCTCCCCCTGAGGGGGGAGCAGCCTTACCAGGCCACAGAAGATGACAATGTAGCCATTCCTGATGTGATCTGATAGACTAAGATCAGAAGGAAGGAGAGGAGGACCTCCCCTATCAGTGGACTTGGGGAGGGGCATGCGTGAAGAAGGGGGGGAAGGATGGGACTGGAAGGGCAGGACGGAGGGCCTTATGGGGGGATACAAAGTGAATAAACTGTAATTAATAAAAATAAATAAATTAAAAAAAGAATCCTCTAAAAAAAAAAGAATGATTGGCTGTCTTGGGAAGCATGTTGGAGACTGACAAAATCTTCCTGTGAAGCCAAAATTACAGCTGCTAATGTCATATTAATTGAAGCTTCCAGATCTGTGGGGCTTTTGGGAGCAATAAGATCATGAGACACTCAGTTTCTCTTACCAGGGTAAAGTTATAGCAAAAGCAGAACTTAGGAAACATTTAACCTCTATCCTCAACAAGAAAAGAGGAAATTAGCCTTTATTGGAATGGATAGACTGGATAGACTGGATAGACCAAAGACTGGAATCTTCTCATCTATTTTCACTTCCTGTTACCTCTGCCCTCCGACAATCAACAGAAATGCTCTCTATATCAGATAACAGACTATCAATCATTGCATGCTTTTTATGTCCACAATGCCCATGAATAATCAGTATTTTTGGATTTCTGTCTTCTATTTATCCTATATGCTTATTTTTTTATTTATACTTATAGGCAAGTTATAAACCTGTCACTTCTTAGTGGCCCTGTCCATTTGGCACTGCCACTTGCTGACTTCCTGGTACTGTTTTTGCTGCTTCCCAGCTCTGCAACCACTATAGAGTAAATGGTTTGTAGGAAGGTTTGTAGGAGTCTCAGGTTCTGAGAAGCAATTTTGAGACCCAGATCAAGAGCACAGCACATCTGTCTTCTGGGCTGCATACCAGATTACTACAAATTTGACAATATAACACAGCATATATTTATCATCTCCCATTCTTATGTACTAACAATTAATGCACAGCTCAGCATCTTAGAATTTTATGAGGCTGCAACTATAGTCTGTGAGCTGGACTTGCTGTACATCTTCTAAACTCCAGGGCTTTGGGCCACGTACCTGTGGCAGTTGGTTAAAATTACTCCTTTATGACTGCAGAGCTGATCACAGTCTTTTATTATCCCAGCAAGACAGAGGTTACTGCCTCTTGACTATCTTTTAAATATGTTGATCTAAAAGAATCTTTACTCTCTTTAACACAAAAATCAACACCTTGGGGACTTACATCTGAAAAATTCTTCCTCTTTTTGACCCTGAATATGATTTTTAAAAAAGAGTTAAAAATACAGTACACCTAGGACTATTACATTAGCTGTAGAAATATAAGATGTTTAAAACTAAGCAAGCAAGATCCAATATCGAATGGCAGAGAAACACTTAAAGAAATGTTCAACGTCCTTAGTCATTAGGAAAACGCAAATCAAAACAACTCTGAGATTCCATCTTACACCTATCAGAATGGCTAAGATCAAAAACTCACATAATAACACATGCTGGAGAGGATGTGGAGAAAGGGGAACTCTCGTCTACTGCTGGTGGGAGTACAAACTTCTACAACCACTTTGGAAAACAATCTAGTGCTTTCTCAAAAAATTGCACTACCCCAAGATCCATCTATACCACTTCTAGACGTATACCCAAAGAATACTCCACCATTCACCAAGGACATTTGCTCGACTATGTTCTTAGCAGCTTTACTTGTAATAGCCAGAATCTGGAAACAACCTAGATGTCCCTCAACAGAGGAACAGATACAGAAATTGTGGCGTATTTACACAATGGAATACTACACAGCTATTAAAAAAAAAAAAGGAAATCATGAAATTTGCAGGCAAATGGATGGAACTAGAAAAGATTGTGACTGAAGTAACCCAAAAACAGAAAAACATGCATGGTATAGACTCAGTTATAAGCAGATATTAACCATATACTATAGAATAACCAAAGTAAAATCTACAAACCTAAAGAAGCTAAACAATAAGGAGGACCCTAGAGAGGATGCTCAAATCTTATTCAGAAAGACAAGCAGGATAGACACCAGAAGCTGTGGAAGAGAGAGAATAGGATGGGGGTCTACCATAGAGGTCTTCTGAAAGGTTCCACCCAACAACAGATAAAAGCAGATGGTGAGACTCACATCCAAACTTTGGGCAGAGTGCATAGAAGGACCTGAAGGGGACAGGAACCCCACCAGGAAACCAACAAAGCTAAAAAAAAATCTGAGCTCAAGGGGTCCTGCAGAGACTGATGCACCAACCAAGGACCATGCATGGAGAAGACCTATTCCCCTGCTCAGATGTAGCCAATTCCCAGGTCAGTCTCCAGATGGGTTCCTGAGTAAGGGGAGCAGGGACTACCTCTGTCATGAGGCTCTTTGATCACTTCTCCCTGGCAATGTGATTTTTTTTAATTTTATTTTTCTTTTTAGTTACATTTTGTTAACTCTGTGTCCCAGCTGTATCCTGCTCCCTTATTCCCTCCCCAACCCCACACTCCCTCCCTGGTCTCCTCCCTGCTTCTTTCCAAGTCCACTGATAGGGGAGGACCTCCTCCCCTTTCATTTGACCCTGTTTTATCAGGTATCTTCAGGGCTGGCTGCAAAGTCCTCCTCTGTGGCCTAACAGGACTGCTCCTCCCCTGGGGGGGGGGGGTCAAACAGCCTGCCCTTGAGATCCTGTTAGAAATAGTCCGTGTTCCCCTTACTTTGGAAAACTACTTGGTTACTGAGCTACCACGGGCCACGTCCGAGCAGAAGTTCTAGGTTATATCCATAGATGGTCCTTGGTTGAGTGTCAGTCTCAGAAAAGACCCTGTGCCCGGATATATTTGGTACTTGTGGAGCTCCTAGCCTTTCCATATCATACTAACTCTCCTTCTTTCATATGATTCCCTGAACTCTGCCAAGGTTTGGTTATGAGTCTTAGTGTCTGCTTTGAAACACTGCTACGTAGAGTCTTTCAGATGCCTTTTGTGGTAGACTCTTGTCATACATTCAGTGCACATCCCATCTGTCTTTCTAAACCAGGATTGATCATCTTCACCTGTGTCCACTTTCTTGATTATCTTCTTTAGGTGTGTAAATTTCATTATGTTTATCATATCTTGTAGGTCTATATAAGCGAGTATATACTATGTTTGTCTTTCTCCTTCTGGGATATTTCACTCAGAATGATCTTTTCTAGATCCCACCATTTGCCTGCAAATTTCATGATTTCCTCTTTTTTGATTGCTGAGTAGTATTCCATTGTGTAAAAATACCACAACTTCTGTATCCATTCCTCCATTGATGGACATCTGGGTTGTTTCCAAGTTCTGGCTATTACAAATAAAGCTGCTACAAGCATGGTTGAACAAATGTCCCTGTTGTGTACTTGAGCAACTTTTGGGTATATACCTAGGAGTGGTATAGCTGGGTCTTGAGGTAGCACTATTCCTAATTGTCTGAGAAAGCGCCAGTTTGACTTCCAAAGTGGTTGTACCAGTTTACATTCCCACCAGCAATGGAGGAGGGTTCCCCTTTCTCCACAACTTCTCCAGCTTGTGTTGTCACTTGAGTTTTTCAACTTGGCCATTCTGATGGGTGTAAGGTGAAATCTCAGGGTCGTTTTAACTTGCATTTCCCTAATGGCTTATGATGTTGAGCATTTCTTTAAGTGTTTCTCTGCCATTCGATATTCCTCTACAGAGAATTCTCTGTTTAGCTCTGTTCCCCATTTTTTAATTGGATTACTTGGTTTGTTGCTTTTCTGCTTCTTTAGTTCTTTATATATACTAGATATTAGCCCTCTGTCTGATAAAGGATTGGTTAAGATTCTTTCCCAATCTGTAGGCTGTCTTTTTGTTTTGATGACAGTGTCTTTTGCTTTACAGAAGCTTTTCAGTTTCATGAGGTCCCATTTATTGATTGTTGCTCTTAGAGCCTGTGCTGTTGGTGTTCTGTTCAGGAAGTTGTCTCCTGTGCCAATGAGTTCTAGGCTGTTCCCCACTTTTTTTTCCAACTGATTTAGAGTATCTGGTTTTATGTTGAGGTCCTTGATCCACTTTGACTTTAGTTTTGTGCAGGGTGATAAATACGGACCTATTTTCATTTTTCTGCATGTAGACATCCAGTTGGTCCAGCACCATTTGTTGAAGATGCTGTCTTTTTTCCATTGAATGGATTTGGCTTCTTTGTCAAATATTGAGTACTCATAGGTGTGTGGGTTTATTTCTGGGTCTTCTATGCGGTTCCATTCATCCTCCTTTCTGTTTCTATGCCAATACCATGCAGTTTTTATTACTGTTGCCCTGTAGTACAGCTTGAGATCAGGGATGGAGATACCTCCAGATGATCTGTTGTTGTACAGGATTGTTTTGGAGATTTTGGGTTTTTTGTTTCTCTATATGAAGCTGAGAATCTTTTTTTCAAGGTCTGTAAAGAATTGAGTTGGTATTTTGATGGGAATTGCATTGAATCTGTAGATTGCTTTTGGCAGGATGGCCATTTTCACAATGTTAATCCTACCAATCCATGAGCACGGGAGATCTTTCCATCTTCTGAGATCTTCTTCAATTTCTTTCTTCAGGGACTTGAAGTTTTTCTCAAACAAGTCTTTCACTTGCTTGGTTAAAGTCACACCAAGGTACTTTATGTTATTAGTGGCTATTGTGAAGGGTGTTGTTTCCTCAATTTCTTTCTCAACCTTTTTGTCTTTGGTATACAGGAGGGCTTCTGATTTTTTTGAGTTGATTTTGTATCCTGCCACTTTGCTGAAGGTATTTATTAGCTGAAGGAGTTCTCTGGTTGAATTTTTGGGGTCGCTCATGTATACTACCATATCATCTGCAAATAGTGACACTTTGACCTCTTCCTTTCCGATTTGTATCCCCTTGATCTCCTTTAGTTGTCTTATTGCTCTGGCTAGGACTTCAAGTACTATGTTGAAGAGATATGGAGACAATGGGCAGCCTTCTTTTGTCCCTGATTTCAGTGGGATTGATTTAAGTTTCTCTCCATTGAGTTTGATGTTGGCTATAGGCTTGCTGTATATTGCCTTTACTATCTTTAGGTATGTGCCTTGTATCCCTGATCTCTCCAAGACTTTAAACATGAATGGGTGTTGGACTTTTCAAATGCTTTTTTGGCGACTAAGGAGATAATCATGTGGTTTTTCTCCTTCAGTTTGTTTATGTGGTGGATTACATTGATGGATTTCTTTATGTTGAACCACCCTTGCATGCCTGGGATGAAGCCTACTTGGTCATGGTGGATGATATCTTTGATGTGTTCTTGGATTCGGTTTGCAAGTATTTTATTGAGTATTTTGCATCAATGTTCATAAGAGAGATAGGTCTGAAGTTCTCTTTTTTGGTTGGATCTTTGTGTGGTTTAGGTATCAAGGTGACTGTGTCTTCATAGAATGAGTTTGGTAGTGTTCCTTCTGTTTCTATTTTGTGGAATAGTTTGAGGAGAATTGGTGTTAGCACTTCTTTGAAGGTCTGGTAGAATTCTGTGCTGAAGCCATCTGGTCCAGGGCTTTTTTTGGAGGGGAGACTGTTAATGACTACTTCAATTTCCTTGGAAGATATAGGGCTATTCAGTCGTTCTACCTGATCTTGACTCAATTTTGGTAGATGGAATCTGTCAAGAAAGTTATGCATTTCATTTAGATTTTCAAATTTTGTGGCATATAGGCTTTTGTAGTATGACCTAATAATCGTTTGGATTTCCTCAGTGTCTGTAGTTATGTCCTCATTTTTCTATCTGATTTTGCTGATTTGGATAGTTTCTCTCTGCTTTTTAGTTAGTTTGGCTAAGGGTTTGTCTATCTTGTTGATTTTCTCAAAGAACCAGCTTTTTGTTTCATTGATTCTTTGGATAGTTTTATTTGTTTCTAATTGATTGATTTCAGCCCTGAGTTTGATTATTTCCAGCCGTCTGCTCCTCTTGGGTGTATCTGCTTCTTTTTTTTCTAGGTTTTTCAGTTGGGCCATTAAGTTGTTTGTATGTGATGTTACGGATTTCTTCTTGCAGGCATTTAGTGCTATACATTTTCCTCTGAGCACTGCTTTCAATGTGTCCCATAAATTTGGGTATGTTGTGCCTTCATTTTCATTGAATTCTAGGAAGTCTTTAATTTCTTTCTTTATTTCTTCTTTAACCCAGCTGTCATTGAGAAACATTTTTCCAGCTCTTTACTCTGAGGTAGTGTTTATCTTTGTTGCATAGGTGTGTTTCTTGGATGCAACAGAATGTTGGATCCTGTTTACGTAACCATTCTGTTAGCCTGTGTCTTTTTATTGGTGAGTTGAGTCCATTAATATTGATAGATAATAGTGACCAATGCATGTTACTTCCTTTTGTAATGGAGTCGGTGATCTTACCCTGTTTCATTGCTTGTTTTCTTTTCATTTTTGTTGGGATATTATCTGTATGCCCTGTTTTCTTGGGTGAATTTGTTTTCGTTGGATTGGAGTTTTCCTTCTAGTATCTTCTGTAGGGTTGTTTTTCTGTATAGATATTGCGTAAATTTAGTTTTGTCATGGAATATTTTGTTTTCTCCATCTATGTTGATTGAAAGCTTTGCAGAATATAGTAGTCTGGGTTGACATTTGTGATCTCTTAGAGTCTCCATGATACTTGCCCAGGCCCTTCTGGCTTTCATAATCTCTGATGAGAAGTCTGGTGTGATTCTGATAGGTCTACCTTCATATGTTACTTGGCCTTTTTCCCTTGCTGCTTTTAATATCTTTTCTTTGTTCTGTAGATTTAGTGTTTTGACTATGATGTGACGTGATGTGTTTCTTTTCTGGTCTAGTCTATTTGGTGTTCTGTAGGCCTCTTGTATATTTATGGACATCTCTTTCTTTAAGTTGGGAAAATTTTCTTCTATGATTTTCTTGAAAATATTTTCTGGACCTTGGAGCCTGGAGTCTTCATTTTCATCAATTCCTATTATTCTTAGATTTTGTCTTTTCATGGCATCTTTGATTTCTTGGATATTTTGTGATTGAAATTTTTCTGATTTTACTTTTTCTTTGAGAGAAGTATCAATTTCTGCAAGTGTGTCTTCAGCTCCAGAGATTCTCTCTTCCATCTCTTGTATTCTGTTGGTGATGCTTACTTTTGTAGTTCCTGATTTTTTTCTCCAAGTTCTCCAGCTCAAGGGTTTTCTCATTTTGTGTTTTCTTTATTGATTCTAATTCTGTTTTCATGCCTTGCACCATTTCTTTCATGTGTTTGAATTTGGATTCCTGTCTCTCTACAATGGACTCTATTTCTTTGTTCATTTCCTTTTTATATGCCACTAATTTTTTCTCTACTTGTGCCTCTATTTGTTTGGCTATGTTTTCCTGTGTTTCTTTAAGGGTTTTGTCTATTTCTTCTTTCTTTACCTCCAATTGACTGGCCAACTCTTTGAAAGATTTGTTCATTTCCTCCTTATGAGCCTCAAATAATTGAGCAAGCATGGCTTTAAGGTCATTTTCCTGTGCTTCTGATGAATTGGAGTATCCATCAATTTTGGGGTTTGCTGGTGAAGTCATGATGTCCTGATTTATGTTGGAAGTGTTCTTTCGCCTACCGCTGGCCATTGGCTTATCTGAGACCTTCCCTGTTTGTTTTTGGATTCTGCCGATCAGACTGGTCCTGTCTCTCTCTCTCGAGTCTGGAGAGTTCTTCAGCAAGCTGAGAGAGGTCCCATGTCCTTAGCGTGGGCTGAGGACTAGCTGTACCTGTGGGAAAAAAGTACGCAGGCCCAAATGGGGCAAATGCAAGCGTGCGTGTGTATGTGTGTGTGTGTGTGTGTGTGTGTGTGTGTGTGTGTGTGTGTAAGTGGGCGTGGGCGTGTGTCTCGAGGGACAGTGTGATGGCTTATGTTGAACCCTTGAGTGTGTGGGAGGGGCTCTGCAATGTATATGTCGCAAGCGCTAGTGATGATCGCAGCGCAATTTCTGGCATTAACTGCCTTAACTCCTCAATTAGACTCACAGAGCAGAAACTTCAATGTCCCCAGTGCCCCTCTGTTTCCCAAAGTGGGTATATGGGTGGGAGGGGGTTCGATGCCTGGCTTCTGTTTTAGAAGGACCCAGGATCTGGGGATCTGCAGATTCTCAAGGGTGCACTCACTTACAGGCAGGTCACTTGGCAGAGATTGGGGTATCCAGGCCCTCTGCTCTCAGTTTGGCCCTGCTTCTTTGATGTGCTCCGCCAGTTCCATGCTGCTGTCACTGCCAGGTTATGAGGTCTTGCTGCAGCTGGAGATTTCAGGGTAGTCACGTCAGTAGGGATCGGGGTATCCAGGCTCTCTGTTCTCTGGTTTGGCCCTGGTTAGTCTTAAACTGGAGGACTGATGTGCCCCGCCAGCTCAGTGCTGCTCTGCCGCCAGGTTAGAAAGTCCCGCTGTAACTGGAGACTGGGTTGCTAGCCTAGATGCTTTCTGGGGAGTCCTGGGGTCTCTTCACTGTGCTCTCCAAGCTTGGGAGGCCCAGCGCCTGGTGTGTCTAGCTTGTATGGCGTTTCTGCCTGGTTTTGGTGAGTATATAGCATATTCTCTGTCACTGTGGGATTGGGCGGGCCGTACCATCAGTGATCGCGCTCCTGTGGAGCTAGTATGGCGTCTAGCAGACTCGAGCCCTGGGAGGATGGTGCAGCTGCTGCGCGAATCTGGGACTCCAAGACACGTACTGCTGGCCTTTGCCGATAAAGGGCTTGGGGCTCCGCCTCAGTGGCTGCCGGCCCCAGGCAGTTAGGTCTGTGCTGAGAAGGACGAGTCCACTGTGCAGAGGAGGAGGGAGGTCTGGGGGAGGGGAGTGCCGTGAGATCAAAGGATCGTTTCTCACCTTCCCCAAACAAGTCCCCTGGTGACCCGAGACCAAGGTTTTCACCTCCTGAGATGTTCCCTGTTGTTTAGAAAGCCTCTCCTTTCCCTGGCTTCAGAATTCCTTCCACTCACCAACTGAGAACTTTATCTCTTCCACAGCTCAGAAACTGTGAGCGCTAGTTGCCATCTTGGCTCTGCCCCCGGCAATGTGATCTTATCAGGCCACTAGGAAGAGGGATCCAGGCAGTTCTGCTGAGACTTGATAAGCTATGGGCATATGGCAGAGGAGGAGAACTCCCCTTTTCAGTGGACTAGGGAAAGGGGATGTAAGAAAAGGGATGGAGGGTGGAACTGGGAGGAGTTGAGGGAGGGTGTTACAGTAGGGACACATAATGAATAAAATGTAAAAAAGATAAAATTAAAATAAACAAGCTCAAGATAATTCTGGCTTTGTCTCTTCATTGCAGAAAGTAATGATCTTGGGAAGAAGGAAAGGAGCATCTCATCATCAGCATAGGAAGAGTTGAGGTCGAAAGAGATCAGTAGGAACTAAATTCAGAGAGATTACCTTGTTAGAGACTTTTCTCCGAAGTGATGAGCCAGTTGTAAGCCTTTGCTTTATATTCCTATCTCTCACTATTCTTTGGCTAATTGTGTTATGGAAGTGTACATCTCTGTTTTCAGTGCTTCATCTCACTGACTATATGTGATTTCAATACCCTACATTCTCCAATAAACAAATCATCTGAGAAAACACTAAGGAAATAAGAGAATTAAATAACATCATTCATAGACCTAACATTTCTACAGAACAGTTCATGTGAACATCAAATACTATATATTCTAATTAGAAACCCCATGTAGGGTGCTCCAAAATCAACCACATATTGAAACACAAAACAAAT
The DNA here is from genome assembly GCF_907164565.1 of Psammomys obesus. Lineage (NCBI taxonomy): Eukaryota > Metazoa > Chordata > Mammalia > Rodentia > Muridae > Psammomys > Psammomys obesus. The sequence goes on along the minus strand of NW_026585626.1, from coordinate 12,550,715 downwards.
CTTAGCAAATATAGAAAATTTGAAATAAATCTATATATCCTGACTGACCACAATGTAGTAAAAAGAAAAGGCAAATGCAAGAAAATCCCTAGTAATTACAAAAATTTATGGAATTACACACCACAACTCTTGGATCTTGGACACATTAAAAGTAGGCATATAAGAAAAAATTATAGCCCTGTGAACTTTCATTAAAAATCAAAATGAGAACCAATAAACGATTTCTTAACTCAACTAAAGACTTTGGAAATACAAGAACAAACCAAGCCATTCTAATAAATGATAAGAAATTATAAAACTAGAAAAAGTAGGAAAAAGCCTTGAACTCATCGGCACAGGACACAACTTCCTGAACAGAACACCAACAGCACAGGCTCTAAGAGCAACAATCAATAAATGGGACCTCATGAAACTGAAACGTTTCTGTAAAGCAAAGGACACTGTCATCAGAAAAAAACGACTGCCTACAGATTGGGAAAGGATCTTCACCAACCTTATATCTGACAGAGGACTAATATCCTGTATATGTAAAGAACTCAAGAAGTTAAACAGTAACAAATCAAGTAATCCAATTAAAAATTGGAGTACAGAGTTAAACAGAGAATTCTCAATAGAGGAATATCGAATGGCAGAGAAACACTTAAAGAAATGTTCAACGACTAGAGAAATGCAAATCAAAATGACCTAAGATTTCACCTTACACCCATCAGAATGGCTAAGATCAAAAACTCAAGTGACAACACATGCTGGAGAGGTTGTGGAGAAAGGGGAACCCTTCTCCACTGCTAGTGGGAATGTAAACTTGTACAACTACTCTGGAAAGCAATCTGACGCTTCCTCAGACAACTAGGAATAGAACTTCCTCAAGATCCAGCTATACCATTCCTAGGCATATACCCAAAAGAGGCTCAAGTACACAATAAGGACATTTGCTCAACCATATTTGTAGTAGCCTTATTTGTAATAGCCAGAAGCTGGAAACAGCCCAGATGCCCCTTAGTGGAGGAATGAATACAGAAATTGTGGTACATCTACACAATGGAATATTACTCAGCAATAAAAAACAAGGAAATCATGAAATTTACAGGTAAATGGTGGAATCTGGAAAAGATCATCCTGAGTGAGCTATCCCAGAAGCAGAAAAACACATACAGTATATACTCACTCATATAGACATATAATATAGGATAAACCTACTAAAATCTGTACACCTAAAGAAACTAATCAAGAGGGAGGACTCTTGCTAAAATGCTCAATCCCTATCCAGAAAGGCAAAGAGGATGGACATCAGAAGAAGAAGAAAAGAGGGAGCAAGTCAGGAGCTTGACACAGAGAATCTCTGAAAGGCTCTGCCCTGCAGACGATCAAAGCAGATGCTGAGACTTATGGGCAACCTTGGGGCAGAGTGCAGGGAATCTTATGAAAGAAGGGGGAAACAGTAAGATCTGGAGAGGACAGGAACTCCACAAGGAGAGCAACAGAACCAAAAAATCTGAGCACAGGGGTCTTTCCTGAGACTGATACTCCAAGCAAGGACTATGCATGGAGATAACCTAGAACCCCTGCACATATGTAGCCCATGACAATTCAGTATCCAAGAGGGTTCCATTGTAATAGGAACAGGGACTGTCTCTGACATGAACTGGTTGGCCTGCTCTTTAATTACCTCCCCCTGAGAGGGAAGCAGCATTACCAGGCCACAGAAGAAGTCAATGCAGCCACTCCTGATGAGACCTAATTGACCAGGATCAGAAGGAAGGAAAAGAAGACCTCCCCTATCAGTGGACCTGGGGAGGAGCATTCATGCAGAGGGTGGAGGAAGGGAGGGATTGGGTCGGGAGGAGGGAGGGAACCACAGATACAAAGTGAATAAAATAATTAATAAAGAATTTTTAAAAAATAAATAAGAAAAAAACTCAGAACAAACATTAATGTAATAGAAACAAAGAAAACTATGCAAAGAATCAATAAATCTGAAAGCTGATTATTAAAAAACATAGACAAGAATGGCAGATTATGCCCAGAAATCAAAAGAAGGAAAGTGGAAACCTGTGTCAGATTTATTTATTTATTTATTTTTATGTCATTTTGACATAGATGTTTACAAACAGGAAACCACAGTTGAGAAAATGTTCCCATCAGATCTGTAGACAAGCCAGCAGAGCATTTATTTTTTTGATTGATAATTGATGAGGAAGGCCTCAATCCAATGTTCATAGTACCGTCAATGGTCAGGTGGTCCAAGGGTAACAAAGGAAATAGCAGTTCAGGAGGAATAAGGCAGTAAGCATCCTTCCATCATCTCTGCTTCAGGTTCTGCCTCCAGATTCCTTCCTTGAGTCCTTCCTACCTTAACTTCCCTCCGTGATGAACTGGAACTATGTTAAAATAAACCCTTTCATACTCGTTTCTTTTGGTCATAATATTTTATTACATTGATCATAACCAAACAACAAGAAGACCTAAAATTAACAAAATCTAAGATAGACAGGGAAACATTACAATAAACACCAAAGAAATCCAAAATATTATTAAGGAATACTTTAAAAACCTGTATTCCTTTAAGCAAAAAAGCCTAGGTGAAATGAACAAGTTTCTATATTCACCTGGACCACCAAATTTAAGCAAAAAGGAGATCAGCAACTTAAGCAAACCTGTAACAAATCAGGAGGTTATAAGTCTTCTAACTGAAAAACTCCAGGTCCACAAAGATTCACAGCAGACGTCTAAACTTTCAAAGAAGATATACAGCCAAAACTTTTTTTAAATTTTTCTTTTAATTTTTACTTTTTAAATATTAGTTACAGTTTGTTAACTTTGTTTCCCTGCTGTATCCCACTCCCTCTTTTTCTCCCAATCTCACCCTCCCACCCTCATTTCCTCCCTGCCCCTTTCCAAGTCCACTGATAAGGGAGAACCACCTCCCCTTATATCTGATACTGGTTTATCAGGTGTCTTCAGGACTGGCTGCAAAGTCCTCCTCTGTGGCCTAGCAAGGCTGCTCCTCCCTGGGGGAATGAGAGGGTCAAGGAGCCCACCATTGAGTTCATGTCATAAACAGTCCCTTTTCCCCTTATTAGGGTACCCACTTGGATACTGAGCTACCAAGGGCTACATCTGAGCAGGGGCTCTAAGTTGCATCCATACATGGTCATCGTTTGGAGAAACAGTCTCATAAAAGACCCCTGTGCCCAGACATGTTTGGTTCTTGTGGAACTAATGTCCTCTCCAGGTTGTAATAACAACCCCCCCCTCTTTTTTGATTCCCTGCACTCTGCCGGAGTCTTAGTATCTGCTTTGATACACTGCTAGGTAGAGTCTTTCAAAGGCCCTCTGTGGTAGGCTTCTGTCCTGTTACTTGTTTGCTCCTACATCCAACGTCTATCACTTTTGTCTTTCTAAGTGAGGACTGATCATCGTACCCTGGGTCCTCTTTCTTGTTTATCTTCTTTAGGTGAATAGATTTCAGTATATTTATCCTATCTTATAGGTCTATATAAGTGAGTATATACCATGTGTGTCTTTCTGCTTTTGGGATACCTCACTCAGGATGATCGTTTCTAGGTCCCACCATTTGCCAGCAAATTTCATGATTTCCTCGTTTTTAATTGCTGAGTAGTATTCCATTGTGTAAAAGTACCATAATTTCTGTATCCATTCCTCAACTGAGGGACATCTGGGTTGTTTCCAGGTTCAGCCAAAACTTTTTAAAGTATTCAAAAATGTAGAAAGCAAAGGACCTCTCCCAAACTCCTTTCATGGAACAAGTACTCTAATATAAAAACTAGATGATCTTTCTCTCTCTCTCTCTCTCTCTCTCTCTCTCTCTCTGTGTGTGTGTGTTTGTGTGTGTGTGTGTGTGTGTCTCCCCCACACAAACAAACAAACAAATAAAAAACACTACAGGACAATTAACATACCAAATTTCAAGTGTATTGTAGAGCTCTAATAATCAAAACAGACATGTAGATCAATGGAAACACAGTAACAGAGACTCAGTCCTTACTGCACCTAAGTACAGCCATCTGCTATTTGACAGAGTTGCCAAAAATGTGTGAAGACAGCATCTTCAGCAAGTGGTACTAGAGAAACTGTATGTCCACACATGAAAGAATAAAACTAAACCCATATTTATTATCCTGCACAAAAATCAGCTCCAGATGGACCAAAGACCTCAATTTGAAAGGATAGATCACAGATCTGAGATTTCATAATGCCAGTGTCAGAATGGCTAAGCTCAGGGAAACAACAGACAACAATGCTGGCATGGATGTGGAAAGAGGGAAATACTGGTACAGGCACCATGGAAATCTAGTCTTTGCTGAGGATAAGATCTACTTGCCAAATACAAAGAACTTGCTGAAGTTAGTGATACTATATGACAGGTTATATCCTAAATATTCAAACGCATGAGCCTATAGGAGCTATTCTCATTCAGACAAGAACATCATATTCACCTTCTGTGCTTAAGGTTCCAAAATGTAGTGAATCACTTTTCAACAGGTTATGTTCTGTGCAGCTTTAGAAGCAGTTGTTCTCAAGAAGTCAGGGCTGGACTTCTTGTTTATATATCCTGTGTAACTTTCTCTCTCCAATCAATTTCCCCAACTGATGAACAGGATAAATGAATCACTTTGGTGGGAAATTTTTTGACAAGTGGGCATGAGAGGAAGTCAAAGGGCAAGGCTATATGGTACTCCCCAGGCTGCCAGCCTCAGGCATAAGGCCACAGCCAGCCTAGAGACAACACTTTCAGAAATAGCCTGAACCAGAAACCTGATTTCCCATACTGTTGTCTCTCTAGACCTGCTTGCTCATCCAGAACATCCCACTAGCAGCAATTTATCTTTGCTCCATTTTCTACTGTCTTCCACTTGAAGACACCCACTCTAGGAGGCTTGGGTTTCCTCTGGAGGGGAGGCCTAGAGCAGCAGTGACGAATAGAACAGTTACTCCTTTCCAGTGGGCCTATGTTTACACTGTAAGAAACAACTTTTTCAAAGAGGAAAATAAATCACAAGCACATTTTAGTCATCCCTCTCAACTGTAGTTTCAACAATGTGTGATTGATGACCTTGTTTTCTTGCAGACTGTTAGGTGCTCTCCAGCATTCCTCCAAAGCCTACTTGGGGTTTGATTAGCCTATGTGATCATTTCAAAATGCATCATGTCAAAAGCAGGTATCAGAAAGCACTGAGTTTCTCACATGGGACTTTAAAAGCAGTTTAAAGAGCGGGGTAAGATTCTGTGAAATCAAAGCTGCCCCAGTGACCTTCTACTAACAACTCCAAACCCTTCCCTTTTGGCCTCTTTTTTATGTCCTCATCCCCCTTATCCCAATTCCAGCCATGCATTGTCTTAGAAACAAAAGCAACACAAGATTTTTTGATTCATTTTTATGGTGGAAAAAGTAAATGGGGATAAGTTAATTCTACAAATCTCTACCCAAGTCCTTTAATTTAATAGCAATAGAGACCCATGGGCTTATACAAGTACTGGGGTAATTTTTGAGAGCCTAAAATAAGGTTGGACTTATGCTAACATGAAGTGGAAATTTTTGGTTTTCCTGAGAACTGAGTTTTGTCATATGTGATGCTGCAAGCCAGGCATGTGATGTTTTTCCTAAGTCATATTGTGAGATGACACATGATGATTTTTTGTGAGCCCTCAATTGCAATGGGCATGACTCTGGCCAGCTGAGATTTTCCATGGGGACACTTTGAGGGGAGGACATATATAGAGGCCCATGCAGAGTGAGACATCGTTTTTTGGATTGACATCACTATGCTGATCTTTGTGCTTTGACATTTGACTTCACAGAAACATTCTGGAGAGCTCCTCTGGGCAATTTAACTAATTCTTGAGACTTTTGCTGACCTCGTGTTGCTGCTTCATGTTGCCCTTCGTACTGAACTTCGGGTATCCTGATAACTGAGTCTGTTACTCCCCTAAAGACCCATCAACCATAATCAGCAAGAAGTAGATAAAAGAGGACTACAGCCCATTTCCCTACTAATCTCCTTCCCAAGGTTACGAGGGGGTTGGACAGGAGGTCAAGGGGCATAAGAACCCTAAATAAAGTATGTTTGGTAAAAAAAAAAAATCTAAACCTACATTAATATGAGAATTAATTGCCAATGATGTTAGATTTGCTCTTGTGGGAGTTCAGAAATAGCCTCCTGTGCACCATGTATAATAAATTATCTCTGTGGGAAAAAAAAAATTAGCACAAAAAGCCTCCAATCCCCTCTAATATTCTTTTCTATTCATTTAGTAAATACTTATTGAGTATCTTTTTACATACCAGCCAGTGTCAGTCACTGGTTATTTGGTCACCAAGTAATTTATAAGTTTGTTGTAGAAGATGATGATATAAATTAATATGAATCATGTGTAGAGTCCTGAATAGACTTGTACAGAAAGTATCACAAGAGTGACTAGGCATGAGCAACTTGGAGCATGTGCTATTACATTTGAGTTGGATCATGGGAAAAAGTGGCAAAATGTCCTGAGTCTCTCTCTCTCTCCTGCGTGTCTGTGTGTTTGTGTGGTGATGTAAAAGGAGATGTGAGTTTTTTTAATGGTTCATTCTATTGTAAGAGTGGTCAAGTCCAAAGTCCACTAGTGTCAGTACCCAAGCACAGCTCACACTGTCCTTATGAAGTCGGCTAGCCCAATTCCTTCTTGCTAGGGCAGCTTCATTCTGTTTTTTTGTTTTGTTTTGTTTTTTTT
>NW_026585626.1:12536474-12543973 GCF_907164565.1 Psammomys obesus | reverse complement strand
AAAAAAAAAGGGAGGAATTCGGGGAGAGTGTGTGAAGGAGGGACTAGGAAGAGAGGAGGGAGGGGGCTGGGATCAGACTGTAAAGAGTTTAAATTAATAAATAAATGGGAAAAGGAGATGCAAAAGTAAAAAAGATATTAATAAACCACTTGTAACCCAGTTTATGGAAAAATAACAAAATAAATATTTTGTGTTTTTAAATAAGAAATGTTATACACAGAAATAGTCCAAATATTAGTGTATAAAAATACTTGTTCTGATTCTGAAGGACAATGGTAAACAAATAAAATTTTCTTTGATGTTTTTGACTGAATATATACCTAATTTCTTTTTTAATTATAGATTTTTTTATTTTTTATATTAGTTACAGTTTATTAACTTTGTATTCCAGCTGTATCCCATTCCCTCATTCCTCCCCACCCTCTTTCCCTCATCTCCTCCCTGCCCCTTTCCAAGTCCACTGATAGGGGAGGATCTCCTCCCCTTTCATCTGACCCTGTTTTATCAGGTATCTTCAGGACTGGCTGCAATGTCCTCCTCTGTGGCTTAGCAGGACTGCTCCTCCCTCGGGTGGGGGGTAGGGAGTCAAAGAGCCAGCCATTCAGTTCATGTCAGAAATAGTCCCTGTTCCCCTTACTAGGGACCACACTTGGATACTGAGCTACCAAGAGACTGAAATAGAAATTAAATAGATTTTAGGTTCTACCTAAATTTCTTTTTTTAATTATTTTTATTAATTACAGTTTATTCACTTTGAATCCCCCCTGTACCATCCTCCCTCCTCCCCTTCCAATCTTACCCCCCCTCTTTCCCACCGGTCTCTCTTCCCCTTATGAAAGAACTGGAGATAGTAAGACCTGGAGAGGACAGGAGCTCCACAAGGACAGCGACAGATCCTAAAAGTCTGGGCACAGGGGTCTTTTCTGAAACTGATACTCCAACCAAGGACCACTCATGGAGATGGCCTGGAACCCCTGCACAGAGGTAGCCTAAGGCAATTCAGTATCCAAGTGGTCTCTATAGTAATGAGGACAGGGACTGTCTCTGACATGAACGGCCTGCTCTTTGATCACCTCTCCCTGAGGGGGGAGCAGCCATACCAGGCCACAGAAAAAGACAATGCAGCCACTCCTGATGAGACCTGATAGACTAAGGTCAGAGGGTAGGGGAGGAGGACCTCCCTTTTCAGTGATATTTTTAAAGCAGTATAGATTTACTTTATTACACAGGTAATGTTTTCTAAATATTATTCTCAAAAAAAAAATCAGGAATTTTCAGAGTAATTATCCTTCCAGGGCCAGTGGTAGAGACATGAGGGTGATCCCTGGAACATCCTAACTTGTCAAAAAGAAAGGATTTCTCAAAGTGTAAAGCTCATGAAGCATTAAAGACACATTCAAGGCTCCCAGTGACTGAATTGAAGGCATAGTAGCAATAAAATAATTATAGGAATGGATTTTAATCAAAAGAATGAGTCCACAAAAGAAATCATATAGTTTACTAATACAGAAAGATAGTAAATGATGGCGATAAGCATATTGATTGACAGATGGTAGGTGCACACACACACATAGATAAAAAAAAGTGAGAGACAGTTTGTTAACATAGTATTTCATGTAACAAATGAGGTTTGAATAATCAAAGTGAATTACCTCACATGTTAACACATGTTGAGGATAATTTTACTTTGAAGTATTTGTAAATTTTAAATATTTCAAAATGAAGATTTCAAAATTATGTTAATTTAAAAAAATAAAAGATTTCATATTTTGAATTGAATTTGTGTAGATGTTGGTGAAGACCCTTTCCCAATCTGTAGGTTGTCGTTTTGTTCTGATAACAATGTCCTTTGCATTGTAGAAGCTTTTCTGTTTCCTGAGGTTCCATTTATTGATTGTTGGTCTCAGAGCCTGTGCTGTTGGTGTTCTGTTCAGGAAGTTGTCTACTGTTCAAGGCTCTTCCCCACCTTTTGTTCTAACAGGTTTATTGTGCCCGTTTTTAAATTGAGGTCTTTGATCCACTTGGACTTTAGTTCTGTGCAGGGTGATAAGTATGAATCTATTTGCATTTTTCTACATATAAACATCCAGTTAAAACAGCACAATTTGTTGAAGATTCCATCTTTTGTCCATTGTATGATTTTGGCACCTTTGTCAAAAATCAGGTGTCCATAATGTGTGGGTTTATTTCTGGGTCTTCAATTTTATTCCGTTGATCTCCCATTTGGTTTCTATGCCAGTCCCATGCAATTTTTATTACTGTTGTTCTATAGTACAGCTTGAGATGAAGGGTGGAGATACCTCCAGAAGATCTTTTATTGTAGAGGAATGTTTTAGTGATTTTTTTTAAATTTTGGATTCTGGGTTTCTTGTTATTCCATATGAAGTTGAGAATTTTTCTTTCAAGGTCTGTAAAGAATTGTGTTGATAATTTGATGGGAATTGCATTGAATCTGCTCATTGCTTTTGGTAAGATGGCCATTTTTACTATGTTAATCTTGCTGAGCCATGAGCATGGGGAGATCTTACAATAAAAAAAGATATTATCTTCAACAAATGGTGCTGGTCTAACTGGATATCCACATGTAGAAAGATGCAAATAAATCCATACTTGTCACTCTGCACAAAACTAAAGTCCAAGTGGATCAAAGACCTAACATAAAACCAGACACACTAAACTTGTTAGAAGAAAAAGTGGGGAAGAACCTTGAACACATTGGCACAGGAGACAACCTCCTGAACAGAACACCAACAGCACAGACTCTAAGATCAACAACCAATAAATAGGACCTCATGAAACTGAAAAGCAAAGGACACTGTCCTCAAAACAAAACGACATGCTACAAACTGGAAAAAAAATCATCACCTACTCTATAACTGACAGAGGACTAATACCAGAATACATAAAGAACTCAGAAGTTAAACAGCAACAAATCAAGTAATCCAATTAAAAATATGGTGCAGAACTAAACAGAGAATTCTCTGTAGAGGAATGTAGAATGGCAGAGAAACACTTAAAGTAATGCTCAGCATCCTTAGTCATCAGGGAAATGCAAATCAAAACAACCCTGAGATTTCACCTTACACCCATCAGAATGGCTAAGATCAAAAACTGAAGTGACAACACATTCTGGAGAGGATGTGTAGAAAGAGGAACCCTAATCCATTGCTGGTGGAAATATAAACTTGTACAACCACTTTGGAAATCAATTTGGCATTTTCTCAGACAATTAGGAATAGTGCTACCTCAAGATCCAACTATACCACTCCTAGGCATATATCAAAAAGATACTCTACTCGAGTACACAACAAGGACATTTGCTCAACCATTTTCATAGCAGCTTTATTTATAATAGCCAGAAGCTGGAAACAACCCAGATATCCCTCAATTGAGGAATGGACACAAAAATTGTGGTACATTTAAAAAATGGAATACTACTTCTCAGCTATTAAAAACAAGGAAATCATGAAATTTGTAGGCAAATTTGTAGAAAAGATCACACTGAAGCAGAAAGACACACATAGTATATATTCATTTATAACTGGATATTAGACATATAATATAGGATAATCATACTAAAATCTGTACACATAAGAAAACTAATCAAGAAGGAGGACCCTGGTAAGATGCCCAATCTTCATTCAGAAAGGCAAAAGAGACGGACATTGGAAGAGGGAGAGAACAGGAAACAGAACAGGAGCCTATCACAGAGGGCCTCTGAAAGACTCTACCCAGCAGGCTATCAAAACATATGCTGAGATTCATAGCCAAACATTTTGCAGAGTGCAGGGAATCTTGTGAAAGAAAGGGGAGATAGAAAGACCTGAAGGGGACAGGAGCTCCACAAGGAGAGCCACAGAACCAAAAAATCTGGGTACAGGAGTCTTTTTTGAGACTGATACTTCAAACAATGATCATACATGGAGAAAAATGTAGCCCATAGCAACTCAGTATCCAAGATGGTTCCCTAGTAATAGGAATAGGGACCGTCTCTGACATGAATTCATGGGCTGGCTCTTTGATCACCTCCACCTGAGGAGGGAGCAGCCTTACCAGTCCACAGAGGAAGACAATGAAGCCACTCCTGATGAGACCTGATACACTAAGGTCAGAAGTAAGGGGAGGAGGACGTCCCCTATCATTAGACTTGGGGAGGAGCATACGAGTAGAAGAGGGAGGGAGGGTGAGATTGAGAAGGGATTAGGGAGGGGGCTACAGCTGGGATACAAAGTGAATAAACTGTAATTATTAAAAATAAAAGAAAAGTTAAAAAAAGAAAAATGTGTAGATGTGGATAATTAAAATTGAGAAAAGAAAAATAGCCCCCACAGATAGATTCATCATTCAAAATACTTTCTACATTTTAGAGTGTTTTTTAATGAATACATTCCAAGGCAAGAATTTATGTGGATCTAAAGACCCCTGGGTTTTATTGGAATTCTGACTATGAGCTCCGCATAGGACACTAGCCAGCCATATATCTGTTGTACCAACTTGTAGATGAAAACCACATATTGAAACACAAAAGGATAGTGGTCTAAAATCAAGTTTGCAGAAGATGGCCTCCTCCTACACATTCAGAGCAAATTTCCAGTCCCCAAGCCCATGGCATCTGGATGGCATTAGCATAATTTGCTCCTGGGAGCATCAAAATCACTATATGCATAAAAGAGACAAACAAGAATTTGGAGATGGGCTACTTCTGTGCCAGGGTTCTAAGTTATCTCCATGAATGGTCCTTGTTTGGAGTATCAGTCTCACAAAAGACTCCTGTACCCAGATTTTTTGGTTCTGTGGCTCTCCTTGTGGAGCTCCTGTCCCCTTCAGGTCTTTCTATCTCCCCTTTCTTTCACAAGATTCCCTGCACTCTGCAAAATGTTTGGCTATGAATCTCAGCATATGTTTTGATAGCCTGCTGGGTAGAGTCTTTCAGAGGCCCTCTGTGATAGGCTCCTGTCTTATTCCCTGTTTTCTTCCTCTTCCATTGTCCATCTCGTTTGCCTTTCTGAATGAAGACTGAGCATCTTACCAGGGTCTGCCTTCTTGATTAGCGTCCTTAGGTGTACAGGTTTTAGTATGATTACCCATGGCAGCTCACTATCCAAGAGAATTCCTCAGTAATAGGAACATGGCCTGTCTCTGACATGAACTCATGGGCTGGCTCTTTGATCACCTCCACCTGAGGGGGAGCAGTCTTACCAGTCCACAGAGGAAGACAAAGAAGTCAGTCCTGATGAGACCTGATAGACTAGGGTCAAATGGAAGGGGAGGAGGATCTCCCCTATCATTGGACTGTGGGAAGCGCATAGGAGAAGAGGGAGGGAGGGTGAGATTGGGGGGGTTGGGGGAGGGGGCCACAACTGGGATGCAAAATGAATAAGCTATAATTAATAAAAATTAAATTAAATTAAATTAAAAATAATTTGGAGATGGTCACAAATTTTTCAGAGACAGAGAAATTGTGACAATAAAGTGCAAAGTATTTTAAAGTATGATTTTTACTAGGATGGAGGCATCACAAGACATCTCCTAGTTAGCAATCATCGTACAACTTGCAGTGAAGGACAAAAGGTGTTGTGGTAGCAGTGCCCCTTCTTCATTCCCACCAGGGCTATATACCCTGGCATCATGCCATGGTCTCCACCCACTCTAACCCAAATCCCAGGAATGGCAGCACAGATCTGGACAATAGAAGAAAGCAAGCTTATAGATCTGTTTTGAGAGAGCCAGCAAGCAATCCCTTTAGCTCCTGTTACAACTAGGTTGTTACTATAGCAACAACTAAATGATGGACAGATTTTTGAATGTGCTTTGTATACTGTGATAAGAGCGTCCAGGATATCCACTCAGTATTTTCAAACCTGCTAAAATGTGCACACTGTGCAGTAATATGAAATGCTATGTTTCAAGATCAATTTTAAATGCCTTTCTCTGAAAAACTGAAATGATAGAGTCTGGACTATTTTTAGTTTGAAATAAGTCAGTTTTATTCACTCCCCTGTCAAATCAAAACTTCCATTCTTTCTGCAGCACTTACTTGCTCTAAGGAAGGTCAAACTGAATTAGTGAAAATATACAGTGTTCTTTAGAGAACAGTAGCTTTTTTTCTGGGATGAACTTGGTGCCAGAAATTACAGAAGTTCTAAGAAACCATCATCATGAAAACATAATGGCACACAGTGGACCTCTTTCTATATATACTGGACTTATTCTCTTATGAAAATATTGTACCTTAAAGCAGCTTCCTTGTGGTTGAAATGAAAATGAATAGTCCCAAGTAAACAAGGTAAAATTACCCAAGTTTATGCAAAAAAGCACTAATTCCTAAAATGTTTGATTATCTGCATTTAAAAAAAAATTCAGTGAGTTTGGTACCAGAATCCTTGAATGTACCCACAGCCTTACCCATTAAAAACAGCCCTTCTGGCCTGTGCTGCTACTGAGTGGAGCTTCATTCCTTTATTTGACAAGGCTTAGAAAGAGGTCCTTAGGTCACTGGGATCAGCTTTTGAAGAAAATGCTAGGGAATTCACCATCTCTTCTCTCTGTCTCTTTTTGCTTCCTGGACAACACAAGATGGACAGTTTCTTTCATCCCTTGGGAGATGGTACCAAGTAACAATGAGCAGACCCCTCCATAACCACAACCCGAAATAATATACTTTCTCCCTTTAAACTGTTACCTTAAATGTTTGTCAACGCAACAGAAAGCTGACTAGCACAGACATGCTAAACACAGCTGTGATTTGGAAGAAGTGACGGTAAAAAACAAGGTTTATTCTATAACTAATGTTCAAAAAAATCTTAACATCCAGAAAAAAATGTTTGTGTGCATTTGTGTAGCTGTAATTTAAGTTTGCTTCGTATAATGCACCTTGGTTTTCCTATGGACCAGAGGTTCATAGCCATCATCTGGATGCAAAGACCTTTCATGGAATTCATTTCAGTAAATATCTTATTGATTTATATTATACATTGTCAAAGACAAGTGGCAATATCAGAGCTGTCATAGAATTGACTAATTTTCACAAGTATTATCTGCATTTACACTGAAATGTAAATGTGAGAATCAGACACTGTCGTTCCCATTCATTCACCTCACCCTGTGAAAACTAGGTCCTGATACAGCAAGCTAGTTCTAGTTGTTTCTTAATATTCTGTAAATGTCATCACACATAGTATACTATGTTTACTTCATTTAACATTGTGCCTGTGAGGTTCTTCCATGTTCTTTTGGATACTATGTTTATACCCATTATTGAAGAATATTTTCTTGATTCTAGACACCAAAAGAAATAACATACATTTGTGAGATACAAATGTCTTTTCTTTGAAATTTTTGAATAATTTAGCCCAATTCTTTACTTTCATGGGAGTTCAAGAAAATAGCAGACATTCGATGCTAGAGGGCATCGAAAAGCATAAAGAAATGTTACTATAACTTGTTAAAAGATGTGTGTGTGTGTGTGTGTGTGTGTGTGTGTGTGTGTGTGTGTGTGT
>NW_026585626.1:12440197-12536464 GCF_907164565.1 Psammomys obesus | reverse complement strand
TGTGTGTGTGTGTGTGTGTGTGTGTGTGTGTGTGTGTGTGTGTGTGTGTGCAAATACCTACAGAGGTCAGTCAGGGGAAGATGTTAGAGCCCCAGAAGCTGGAGTTGCAGATGATTGTCAACTATAAGACATGGATGCTGGGAACTGAGCTCAGGTCCTTCACAAGAGCTGGGCTCTTAACCAGTGAACTTATCTGTCCATCCCTGAAAAGGTACTGTTCATAATGGTTATCTTTTTGTGCCTAGTAGTTCAAATTCCAAAGAGAAACTCTAGCTCTTGTGTATCCTGAGATTTAGTCAAATAGTTTAATAAGATACTACTGACTTCTTTTCACTTATTCTTTCTCCTACCCATCCTTCTTTTTCCTCCCTTTCTTTTTTGTCTAGAAAATCTAAAATGATATTGTGACAGAAAAAAAACAGCATACTGAAACACAGATATTTTCAAATATATGGCCAGTCAACAGAGAAGAGAATCCCATGTCTCTGGACTAGTAGTGTGTTTCCAATAACATCCTCATTTTTTTATTCTTAGTTTTAAGCTCACAAAAGGTTGATTTGTAAAAGTTCTAGAATATATTATTTTGAGAGTCTGAAACATCTTACCCAAAACACAACTCTAAATTATATTGCTTTCATGAAGATTTCTTCTACAAATGTTTACCATACCATCTAAAGGCAGATAACATGATCGACAATTAATTTAAATGCATAAAATTTGCAAGTACACTTCTTTGAAGAAAAATATGGCCCCTGTTTCTAAATGCAAATATAAACCCAGGTTTGAATTTCCAGATTTTTTACACTCTGACGCATTAACTAATGATGCACTATTTTTCTTTCTGAATGTCAGAGCTTTAGACACTAAACAGAAATAACCTTCATGCAGTCTTCATCTTCAATTTATTCCCAAAGATTTGAAAAGATCGGTTCTCTGCAGAGGCTAAAAGTCTTTAGCCTTCAGTCCATTTCTCTGGATCTTGGGCTTGTTACTTATAATGTGAACAGATTTGACTATCTGACCAAAGTTTTCTTAAGGAACTAACAGGCTTTGATTTATTTTCCAAGTAAATCAAGCATGAAAGCCAGACTAGAGGTCAAGGCAGGGGCCAGGAGTTAAGGTGATTAAGGTTAGATGACACTAAAGGTCTGGCCAGTGGCAATCTATTAGGAATAACTAACCAGATCCCCAGGAATGTCAAAAAAAATCATATCCGTAGATCATGAGTGAGTTGCAGAAATGACTCCATTCCTAGTGCCATCTGAATATTCTGTGAGAATTAGTTCATACTATGGACAGTTGCATCAAAGGACCATTGTCTCAGATCAAGGCAGGACGTAGGACTGTGAGGTGTCACAGAATTGTGAGTTTTACAATCCTTTCTGAAAGGAGAACAATCCAAGGTAGATTATGGTATTTATTTATTTTTTTAAAAGCTGAACTATAAAAGTTATAAAATCATTTGAAGTTCAGAGAAATATTACAAAGTAGTTAAAACACTCCCCATGTATCTTACTCAGATTACCCTTTTTACTATCCATCACAATTCATGACCCAATATTGGTACATGATTTTAACTAAAACACACACAGCCATCCTTCAGTATCTTTGGAGATTGGGTTTAGAACTCCATCGACTATCAACATTTGAAGATGCTCAAATCTCACATATACCACAAGCCATTTACAGAGAATCACACAATTCTCTCATGCAGTTTAATGAGATATTGACTACTTATGGTATATAATAAAGTAAATGCTGTGAAATATTATGTAAGTAAAGAAACATATGCTCAGGCAAATATTGCATGTTCTTTCTCATGTCCATACCTTAGCTTCTAAACATTAAATATGTGTATTTAAGTGAGAGTAAGTACAGATAGAGGCCAGATGGTCAAAGGAATATTTAAGAGTGGAGTGTGGGCAATGTCACAAAAGACTCAAGACATGAAATAGGGAAGGGGAAGATGTGGATCAAATGGTATAGTAGGAAGTAAAGCAGGGAGATGGAGGAGAGGGACAGTATCCTATCTTATCTGAACACATAAGACATTTCCCTGTCATTGTTTCCTCAATTCTATGTTTACAATGCATTTTCAATAGGTATCCTAAATGGTAATTTTAATTATAAAATAAAGTTATGCTGAATCATTTACACAATAATAACGAAAACAGACAATAAGAGATATTGACTGCAGATGCAATTTGTTCTCAAACATTTTTGGTCCAAGCTTGTTTGTATGTGCATATGCAATGCCTTCAGGCACAGAGGGCTGACTGCTCTATTCAGACATCCATGGTTTTGGCCAAAGGTCCTTACTTTGTCCCAGAATCCCACATTACTTTCCGTCCTGACATCTCTCTAGGCTCTGTTTGGTTGTCACTACTTCTCAGACATTCTGTGGTTTTAGTGTACCTGACAGTTTTATGAATGGCAGCTGGGATTTGTCTAATTTGTTTATAAAACCTAGAGTGCAGTAATGCATTACTGTGAGGAAGACCTCAGAGTAAAGCGCTATTCTCTTCACATCACATCAAACGTGAGAGCACTACTTAACACTTCAGAAGTTGGTCTTACTTTTAAGAAAGTAGTGTTTGTCAGTTTTCTCCATGGAGAAGCTACACTTTCTCTCCCTTTCTGTGGAGTAGTTTAAGGAATAAGCCGGTGTACATAGCCTATACTTAAGAGCAAGGAATTAGAGATATGTGAGGGCAAAGGTATTTACTGCACAAGTCTGTGACCTGAGTTTGATCCTCTAAACCCACATTAAGGTGGAAAGGAACAACTCACTTGATGGAGTTGCCTTCTGACCTCTACATATGAACCAGGATGTGAATGCCAGCATATTTTCTCTCTGTCTCTGTCTCTCTCTGTCTCCATCTCCTTTTCTCTCCCTTCTGCTCCCTCTCTTTCTCTTGCATGCATACTATAATAATAACAATAATGAATAAATTTTTACAGTGTAATAAATTAATTTCATCCCTCCAACATGATATCTACAGTACATTATTTAAGAGTCTTAACAGTTTTGTCTTTTTTATTTATCTAATCATTTCTAATCTAATGTTGTTTTATTCTTTTTATTAGTTTTATTGACAATTTCATGCATGAATATGATGCAATCTTATCTTCCTCCCACCCCTGTAAGCTCCTTTCTTCTCTACAAATGTTTTTCACTTTCATGACTTTTGGTTTGGTTTTGAAATCACTGAGTCTATGAGCATCAATTTGAACCTATCCACTGGAGTCCAGTGGGCTCACCAATGGATAAGCAAGTGAAGACAATAATTTCTTTCAAGAATCTGCTAATGGTTCAGCAATAAGGGACAGGGTTCTAGGAACCATGCCCCCATCCTTGGCTGACCACTGAGTTTATAATTACCATGGCCATGTCACCCTTAGAATATGGAATTTTGTAGCCCTTTTCTCTATCTTCTTGCTTTTATATTCTTTCTGCCTCTATTTCTGAAATGTTCACTGAGCCTTAGAAGTATGCATGCCTTGTTTGCAGCTAAGAACTCAACAATTACTTATTCACAGCATCTTGAGCAGCCATGAGTCTACAGTTATGACTATCACTACAAAAAGAGGCTTCTCTAATTAAGTCTGAAAGATGCATTTGTCTATGGCACTAAATATTTTTAGAAAGTAGTTTGATACCATATGCATTTAACTTGGTACATGGTTAATTTGGTACATAGTTAGTGTTTATTGCATAGATTTATAGTCTGGCTAACTTTAGAATCATTATAATAATCTTCAGATACATATTTTAAAATTTTATGTCAGAATAGAAATATGGTGTATACAGCTAAATCCCCTCTAGCTCCTCTGCTCTCCACACACATGGGTTTTTACTAGGTTTACAAGACCAACATGGATTCCCTCCTGTGAAAAGGGTCTCATATCCAATCAGTTAGCAGTTGATTGTCCCCATAAAATCATGTTACTATTGTGCAAGTAGACACCTCTTACCTGTCAAGTTGTATTAGAATTCCTATAGTTCCTAGCTAGTTAAAAGCACAGATGCCTTTTCTTCCCCATCAGCCTGCATGTTGTCTTCCAGGACTATAAAAACTAGCTCTCATTAAAGGAGTTTCTAGATCATTTTGGGCTTGATTTCTTTGCTACTTGCAACCAAAGTATATAGTGTCTTCAGCAATAAGAGAATATCATTCAATTTTGGTGTGCAATAAAGAAGAATGGAAAGACTCTTACTGTCTGGGGCCCCCCAGACCAGCAGCTCTTCCATCTCTTCAGTTATTTCGTTTGGCTTCAGTGACCTTCTTCCTGACAAAGATATCTAACTAATAGATTATAGAAAGCAAAGATGTAAAACAGAAGATGTGGCTAATGATCGAATGTGTTAATAGGTATCTTCTCAAAGCTCCCAGAAAAGATATATTCAAAACACTCTAAGACACACAGTCCTGGGGTTTAGACAAGTAGATAGTAATTATATACTTCTCTCCTTACATATGATTTGAGAATATATGTCTAAAAATTATTTTAAGAGGGGCAAGATGGTGGCACCAGGAGAACACTATGTCTGAGAAGCAAGACAACATTTTTTCTACAGTGACCAAGAGACTGAACTCAGGGCCCAAAAACAACAGCGATCGTGTTTCCCAGGTGAGAGAAAACTCCCACGGTGTGGGACTCAGTCAGGTCCACTCGCAGGTCACCCAGCCAGAACCCGGAAGAGAGCCCGGGTAGTGCAGGCACTAGGTTGCCAGACCAGAGCCACACTCCTGCGTGTCCTGATCACCTTCCCAGGCTGAATGGTTGGCACAAAAACACCAGAGACTAGGTGTCCAAGTCAGGAGAAAAACCCACAGGGAAGGAAAGAAACAGGACTGGCCTTGGGTCACCCAGTCTTTCCCTGGAAAAGGTCTCACAGAATGGTGGGTGTGAGTTGCCATCACTGAACTGGGCTCCAGCTGCAAGCACAGAGAATTGCTGCGCACCCAGCTCTCTGTCACAGACAGAACTGTTGGCCCCAGGGCACCAGAAACTGGGAGTCCCTGTCAGGAGAAATCCCCCACAAGGAAGGAAGCAAACTGGGGTGGACGTAGGCTACCCAGTATATACCTGGAAAAGGTACCGCAGACTGGTCCAACCTAGGGACCTGCTGTGTACCAGCTAGCCTGCTGCTACCAGGAGAGAAATACTCACCTGCCACAGATTACCACTTGGGTACTGGGGCACAGAGCCCCAACTCAGACCTAAAGCAGCTTGAGATCCCTGAGATCAACTCCCAGATACTGCTCCAAGTGGCAACCAGTTATCCCTAACAAAACTGACCAAACAATGGGACACCCAGGTTACAGAAGCAGCTCACTAAATTTACAGCAAGAAACCCAAAAGCAGGGCAGCTGTCTCCAGGATTTCTCCAGGTGAGAGGAGAGCCCTCTTGACTAACAAGAACCACAGTTACCACTCAGGTCAGTAAGCATGAGGTGAGCTGTGGCAACTCCTAAAAAACACTGGCCATACAGTGACCATACCAAAAAAGGTGAGGAGGCTTCCTTCAGGAAAAACCATCTTCCTGCCAAGGGGATTCTCTCTGCCACAGGATTCCAGGAACCACCAGAAACTAACACCCAACACCTAAGATAGCCCAATGGATAGAGGACAGCATAAAAGCTCAACCAACAGAAGACAGAATATGGCATCTCAAGAACCCAGTTATCCAAGGGCAAGTAGCCCTGGATGCCCCACCATAATTGAAATTCAAGAAGATGACCTAATTTCTATGCTCATGAAAAGGATAACACAGGAAACAAATAAAATGCATAAAGACCTAGAGGAAGATAAACTCAAACAGATTATGGCCATCTGTAAAGAAATAGAGTAAGTTGCAGCCAAACAATTTGTAGCCTTTAGAGAGGAAATACTTAAATCACTAAAAGAAATAAAAGAAACAGAGTATTGTTCAAACGAACAGCTGAAAGAATTGAAGGAAAAACAGGAAACTACAGTCAGACAGGTGAAGGAAATCAACAAAATGGCTCAAGATCTGAAGACAGAATTGGAAAAATTAAAGAGAACACAAATGGAGGAAATTGTGGAGAGAAAAAACTAAGGGAATAAAACAGGAACTACAGAGGTAAGCATAACGAATAGATTATAAGAAAAGGAAGAAAGAATGTCAGGTGTGGAAGATACAATGGAAGAAATAGATGTATCTGTCAAAGAAAATGTTAAATCTAAAAAATTCCTGACACTGACCATCCAAGAAATTCAAGACAACATAAAAAGGCAAAACCTAAGAATAATAAGAATAGAGGAAAAAGAAGATTCCCTCCTCCAAGACCCAGAAAATATTTTCAACAAAATCATTGAAGAAAATTTCCCCAACTTAAAGGAGAGGCCAATAAGAATACAAGAAGCCTACAGAACACCCAATAAATTAGACCAGAAAAGAAAACCCTCCTGCCACATAATCAAAACAGTTAGTATATAAAACAAAGAAAAAATACTAAAAACTGCGAGAGAAAAAGGCCAAGTAACAAATAATGGCAAATCCATCTGAATCACACCTGACTTCTCAACAGAGACTATGAAAGCCAGAAGGTCCTGGACAGATATACTGCAGGCCTTAAGAGAACACAAATATCAGCCCAGACTACTATACCCAGCAAAACTCTCAATCCTCATAGACGGAGAAAACAAGATATTCAATGACAAAAACAAATTTCAACAATACCTACACACAAATCCAGCATTACAGAAGACACTAGAAGGTAAAATACAACCCAAGTAAACTAACTACTTTCAAGGAAACACAGGAAATAATTAACTTCACTACAGTAAAACCAGATGCAACTAAGCACATAAACCTATGACCACAGCCAACATCAAAATCAAAGGATCTAACAGCCACTGGTCATTAATCTCTCTCAACATCAATGGACTCAATTCTCCAATAAAAAGACACAGACTAACAGAATAGATGCGTAAACAAGACACAACAATCTCTTGTGTACAAGAAACACACCTAAGTCACAAAGATAGACATTGCCTGAGGGTAAAGGGTTGGAAGACAACTTTCCAAGCAAATGGACCCAAGAAGCAAGCAGGAGTAGCCATTCTAATATCTGATAAAATAGACTTTCAACCAAAATTAATAAAAAGAGACGAGAAAGGACACTTCATACTCATCAAGGGAAAATTCCACCAGGAAGACATCACAATCCTGAACATCTATGCCCCAAATACAAGAGCACCCACATTTGTTAAAGAAACATTGATAAAATATAAACCACATATAGATCCCCACACATTAATAGTGGTAGACTTCAACACCCCACTCTCAACAAAGGACAGGTCAACAAAACAGAAATTAAACAAGGAACAATGTCCCTAACAGAGGTCATGAATCAATTGGACCTAACATTTATAGAACCTTACACACAAACTCAAAAGAATTCACCTTCTTCTTAGCACCTCATGGAACCTTTTCCAAGATAGACCATATAGGTGGTCACAAAGCAAGCCTCAACAGATACAAGAAGATTGAAATAATCTTTTGTATCCTGTCTGAATACCATGAAATAAAGCTGAAATCAATAAATTAGAAAGAAAACAATTCAAAGAATCAATGAAACCAAGAGCTGGTTCTCTGAGAAAATCAACAAGATAGACAAACCCAAGCTAACTAAATGGCAAAGAGACACCATCCAAATCAACAAAATCAGAAATGAAAAGGGGGACATAACTACAGACACCGAGGAAATCCAAACAATCATTAGGACTTACTTCAAAAGTCTATACTCAACAAAATTTGAAAACCTAAATGAAATGGACAATTTTCTTGATAGATTTGACTTACCAAAGCTGAATCAGGACCAGGTAAATCAATTGAATAGTCCTATATCCCCTAAGGAAATAGAAGCTGACATCAAAAGTCTACCACACAAAAAAAGCCCAGGGCCAGATGGTTTCAGCACAGAATTCTATCAGACCTTCAAAGAAAAGCTAACACCAATATTCTTCAAACTACTCCACAAAATAGAAACAGAAGGAACATTACCAAACTCATTCTATGAAGCCACAGTCACTTTGGTACATAAATCTCACAAAGACCCAATGAAGAAAGAGAATTTCAGGCCAATCTCCCTCATGAACACTGATGCCAAAATACTCAACAAAATACTTGCCAACTGAATCCAAGAAAACATAAAAGATATCATCCACTATGACTAAGTAGGCTTCATCCCAGGTATACAGACATGGTGCAATATACGGAAATCCATCAATGTGATCCACCATATTAACAAAATGACAGAAAAGACCACATGATCATTTCCTTAGATGCTGAAAAAGCATTTGCCAAAATCCAACATCCATTCATGGTTAAAGTCTTAGAGGGATCAGGGATACAAGACACATCTAAACATAGTAAAGGCAATATACAGCAAGCCTATAGCCAACATCAAACTGAACGGAGAGAAACTTCAAGCAATCCCACTGAAATCAGGGACAAAGCAAGGCTGCCCACTCTCTTCATATCTATTCAACATAGTTCTGGAAGTCCTTGCTAGAGCAATAAGACAGTTGAAGGAGATCAAAGGGATACAAATTGAAAAGAAGTCAAATTATCACTGTTTGCAGATGATATGATAGTATACTTGAGTGACCCCAGATATTCTACCAGGGAACTCCTACAGCTGATAAACACCTTCAGCAAAGTGGCTGGATACAAAATTAACTCAAAAAAATCAGTAGCCTTCCTGTATACAAAAGACAAAATGGCCAAGAAAGAAATTAGGGAAAAAACACCCTTCACAATAGCCACATGACATAAAGTACCTTGGTGTGACCCTAACTAAGCAAGTCAAAGACTTGTATGAAAAAAAATTTTAAGTCTCTGAAGAATTAGAAGAATATATGAGAATATGGAAAGATCTCCCATGCTCATGGCTTGGCAGGATTAACATAGTAAAAATGGACATCTTACAAAAAGCAAACTACAGATTCAATGCAATTCCCATCAAATTACCAACACAATTCTTTACAGACCTGGAAAGAAAAATTCTCAACTTCATATGGAATAACAAGAAGCCCAGAATTGCTAAAATAATCCTCTACAATAAAAGATCTCTGGAGGTATCTCCATCCCTGATCTTAGGCTGTACTATAGAACAGCAGTAATAAAAACTGCATGGTACTGGCATAGAAACAGAATGGTGGATCAATGAAACCAAACAGAAGACCCAGAAATAAACCCACACACTTATGGACACCTGATTTTTGACAAAGATGCCAAAACCATACAATGGAGAATAGATAGCATCTTCAACAAATGGTGCTGGTCCAACTTGATGTCTGCATGTAAAAAATGCAAATAGCGGCGCCGGGAGGACTCTCATTCTGAGGAGCAGCACAGCAGGATTGGCACAGTGACCAGCAATCAGAACTCGCGGCCATAAAACACAAGGGACTGTGTTTCACAGGTGAGAGGATACCCCACGGTGGGGGATTCAATCAGTTTTAACTCACCCGGCTAAACCGCGGAAGAGATCCCGGTTCTGCCAGGCGCATGGTCGCCAGCCCAGAGCTACCCGCCAGCGTGATCTGGTCATGGTCCCAGACTGAACTGTGGGCCCACAACACCAAAGACTGGATTTCCCAGTCGAGAGATAACCCCACGGAGCAGGAAACAATTTGGACCGACCTCAGGTTACCCAGACATCCCCTGGAAAAGACTCGGGTTCCGCAGGTGCCCCAAGAGCCAGCCCGGAGCCAGAGCCGGGACACAGGCGCCAGCACGGAGCCCTGTCTGCGCGCGTGATTCACCGCCTCAGATAGAACTGTGGGCACCAGGGCACCAGGGCACGAGACACTGCATGTCTCTGGCAAGAGGAAACCCCCAGCAGAGGGGGTCAGCAGCTCTAATACTTAGGACACCCAGCACCAAAACACTTCCTGGACTCACGCAGACTCTAGTGCAGGCAGGAGCACTGTGCTCTGCCGCCATTGTTGAGTTCCCCTAGGGCACTGGGACACACAGCTGCATCCTCAGACCTACAAAAGACAGAGAGCCATTACAGCAGCCCTCAGATACTGTGCCAAGGATCAACCAGTTATCCCTAGCTAGACTATCAAAACTGTGGGAATCCCTGGTCCTCCAAGAGGGCTGAACCCACAGCGTCTGGACCAGAGCAGTGCCTGCAGCCGCCATCCCAGACAGAGACACACAGCTTCTGGTCCAGAGTGAGGCACCCAGCCTCCAGACCAGAGCAGAGCCCCCAGGCGCCAACTGAACCTAGGTGCACATTCTCCAGGTCCAGAGCAGAGCAATCAGCCTCTGGCCCAGAGACTTGCTGAGTGCACCTCCCACTTTCGTGGACAGAACTGTGCGCCCCAGGATAACAGACTGAGTTTCCCTGTTGGGAGAAAACCCCACAGCTAGGGAATCAGCAGGTTCTTCAAGAGGACTGTACATGGAAATTTAGTGAGCAGCAGCACACTAAAATTATAACAAGAAACCCAGCAGTGGGGCAGATGTCTCGAGAAATTCTATGGGTAAGAGGAGATCCCCCCCTGCCTAACATAGACCACAGCTACTACTCAGGGCTATAAACCTGAGGTGAGCAGTGGCAACTCCTGAGAAACACTGGTCATATAGTGACCATAACCAAAAAGCAGAGAAGGACTCTTTCTGGAAAAATCATCTTCTGGCCAAGAGGATACTCCCTACCTCAGGACTCCAGGAAGCACAGAAACTAACAGCCAACACCTAAATCAGCCCAATGGGTAGAGGTCAGCGTAAAGGCTCAACCAACAAAAGACAGAGCAATATGGCATCTCCAGAACCCAGCCGTCCAGGGGCGAACAGCCATGAACAATGCAGCATAATAGAAAATCAAGAAGATGACCTTACATCTATGTTAATGAAGAGGATAATAGAGGAAACAAATAAAATACATAAAGAATTAGAGGAAGATGAAACCAAACAGATCATGGCTATCCGTAAAGAAATGGAGGAAGATAAAGACAAGCAGATTATGGTCATCAGTGAAGAAATACGGGAAGATGCAGCCAAACAGCTTGTGGCCTTCAGAGAAGAAATAATTAAATCACTGAAAGAAATAAAAGAGACAGAGTTGAAGGAACTAAAAGAAAAAGAGGAAAATACAAGCAGACAGGTGAAGGAAGTAAACAAAACAACTCAAGACCTGAAGATAGAACTAGAAAAATTAGAGAAAACACAAATGGAGGAAATAATGGAGAGGAGGAATTTAGGGAAGAAAACAGGAACTACAGAGGTAAGCATAACCAACAGAATACAAGAAAGGGAAGAAAGAATCTCAGGTGTAGAAGATACAATGGAAGAAATCGACATATCTGTCAAAGAAAATGTTAAATCCAAAAAATTCCTGACACAGACCGTCCAAGAAATCCAAGACAATATGAAAAGACAAAATCTAAGAATAATAGGAATAGAGGAAAAAGAAGACTCCCTTCTCCAAGGCCCAGAAAATATTTTCAACAAAATCATTGAAGAAAATTTCCCCAAGTTAAAGGAGAAGCCAATAAGGATACATGAGGCCTACAGAACACCCAACAAATTTGCCCAGAAAAGAAAATCCTCCTGCCACATAATAATCAAAACAGTAAGTATACAGAACAAAGAAAAAATACTAAAAGCTGCAAGGGAAAAAGGCCAAGTAACATATAACGGCAAACCCATTAGAATCACACCTGACTTTTCAACAGAAACTATGAAAGCCAGAAGGGCCTGGACAGATATCATGCAGACCCTAAGAGAACACAGATGTAAACTCAGGCTACTATACCCTGCAAAACTCTCAGTCCTCATAGACGGAGAAAACAAGATATTCAATGACAAAAACAAATTTCAACAATACCTACACACAAATCCAGCATTACAGAAGACACTGGAAGGGAAAATACAACCCAAGAAAATTACCTTCTGTCAAGAAAACACAGGAAATAATTAACCTTACTACAGCAAAACAAAAAGCAACCAAGCACACAACCTTATGAACACAGCCAACATCAAAATCAAAGGATCTAACAGCCACTAGTCATTAATCTCTCTCAACATCAATGGACTCAACTCTCCAATAAAAAGACACAGATTAATAGAATGGATACGTAAACAAAACCCAGCAATCTGTTGCATACAAGAAACACACCTAAGACACAAAGATAGACATTACCTGAGGGTAAAAGGTTGGAAGACGACTTTCCAAGCAAATGGACCCAAGAAACAAGCAGGAGTAGCCATTCTAATATCTGATAAAATAGACTTTCAACCAAAATTAATAAAAAGAGACGAGAAAGGACACTTCATACTCATCAAGGGAAAATTCCACTAGGAAGACATCACAATCCTGAACATCTATGCCCCAAATACAAGAGCACCCACATTTGTAAAAGAAACACTGATAAAATTTAAACCACATATAGATCCCCATACATTAATAGTGGGAGACTTCAACACCCCACTCTCAACAAAGGACAGGTCAACAAAACAGAAATTAAACAAAGAAACAATATCTCTGACAGAGGTCATGAATCAAATGGACCTCACAGACATTTACAGAACTTTACACCCAAACACAAAAGAATTTACCTTCTTCTCAGCACCTCATGGAACCTTTTCCAAAATAGACCATATAGTTGGTCACAAAGCAAGCCTCAACAGATACAAGAAGACTGAAATAATCCCTTGTATCCTGTCTGATCACCATGGAATAAAGCTGGACTTCAACAACAACAGACAGCAAAAAGCCTATACACACGGAAACTGAACAACTTGTTACTAAATGACAGCTGGGTCAGGAAAGAAATAAAGAAAGAAATTAAAGCCTTTCTAGAACTCAATGAAAATGAAGACACAACATACCCAAACTTGTGGGACACAATGAAAGCAGTGCTAAGAGGAAAGTTCATAGCACTAAGTGCCCTCAAAAAGAAATTCGAGACAGCTCATTCAAGCAACTTAATGGCCCACTTAAAAACCCTAGAAAAAGAAGAAGCAGACACACCAAAAAGGAGTAGACGGCTGGAAATAATCAAACTCAGGGCTGAAATCAATCAATTAGAAACAAATAAAACAATTCAAAGAATCAATGAAACCAAGAGCTGGTTCTTTGAGGAAATCAACAAGATCAACAAACCCTTAATCAAGCTAACTAAAAGGCAGAGAGACACCACCCAAATCAACAAAATCAGAAATGAAAAGGGGGACATAACTACAGACACTTAGGAAATCCAAACAATCATTAGGACTTACTTCAAAAGTCTATACTCAACAAAATTTGAAAACCTAAATGAAATGGACAATTTTCTTGATCAATTTGACTTACCAAAGCTGAATCAGGACCAGGTAAATCAATTAAATAGTCCTATATCCCCCAAAGAAATAGAATCAGTCATCAAAAGTCTCCCATCCAAAAAAAGCCCAGGACCAGATGGCTTCAGCGCAGAATTCTACCAGACCTTCAAAGAAGAGCTAACTCCAATTCTCTTCAAATTATTCCACAAAATAGAAACAGAAGGAACATTACCAAACTCATTCTATGAAGCCACAATCACCTTGGTACCTAAACCTCACAAAGACTCAATAAAGAAAGAGAATTTCAGGACAATCTTCCTTATGAACATTGATGCAAAAATACTTAACAAAATACTTGCAAACCGAATCCAAGAACACATCAAAGATATTATCCACTATGACCAAGTAGGCTTCATCCCAGGTATTCAGGGGTGGTTCAATATACGGAAATCCATCAATGTGATCCACCATATTAACAAACTGAAAGAAAAAAACCACATGATAATCTCCCTAGACACTGAAAAAGCATTTGACAAAATCCAACATCCATTCATGTTTAAAGTACTGGAGAGATCAGGGATACAAGACACATATCTAAATATAGTAAAGGCGATATACAGCAAGCCTATAGCCAACATCAAACTGAACGGAGAGAAACTTAAAGCAATCCCACTGAAATCAGGGACAAGACAAGGCTGCCCACTCTCCCCATATCGCTTCAACATAGTGCTGGAAGTCCTTGCTAGAGCAATAAGACAGTTGAAGGAGATCAAGGGGATACAGATGGGAAAGGAAGAAGTCAAAGTATCACTCTTTGCAGATGATATGATAGTATACATGAGTGACCCCAAAAACTCTACCAGGGAACTCCTACAGGTGATAAACACCTTCAGCAAAGTGGCCAGATACAAAATTAACTCAAAAAAATCAGTAGCACTCCTATATACAAAAGACAAAAGGGCTGAGAAAGAAATTAGAGAAACAACACCATTCACAATAGCCACAAATGACATAAAGTACCTTGGTGTAACCCTAACCAAGCAAGTCAAAGACTTGTATGAAAAAAATTTCAAGTTTCTGAAGAAATAATTAGAGGAAGATATGAGAAGATGGAAAGATCTCCCATGCTCATGGCTTGGCAGGATTAACATAGTAAAAATGGACATCTTACCAAAAGCAATCTACAGATTTAATGCAATTCCCATCAAATTGCCAACACAATTCTTTACAGACCTGGAAAGAAAAATTCTCAACTTTGTATGGAATAACAAGAAACCGAGAATTGCTAAAACAATCCTCTACAATAAAAGATCGTCTGGAGGTATCTCCATCCCTGATCTCAAGCTGTACTAGAGAGCAACAGTTATAAAAACTGCATGGTACTGGCATAGAAACAGAATGGTGGATCAATGGAATCGAACAGAGGACCCAGAAATAAACCCACACACTTACAGACACCTGATTTTTGACAAAGATGCCAAAACCATACAATGGAAAAAAAGATAGCATCTTCTACAAATGGTGCTGGTCCAACTGGATGTCTACATGTAGAAAAATGAAAATAGATCCATACTTATCACCCTGCACAAAACTGAAGTCCAAGTGTATCAAAGACCTCAACATAAAACCAGACACATTAAATCAATCGGCTAGAAAAAAAACTGGTGAATACCCTAGAACTCATTGGTACAGGAGAAAACTTCCTGAACAGAACACCAACAGCACAGGCTCTAAGAGCAACAATCAATAAATGAGATCTCATGAAATTGAAAAGCTTCTGTAAAGCAAAGGACACCGTCATCAAAACAAAGCGACTGCCTACAGATTGGGAAAGAATCTTCACTAACCCTTTATCTGACAGAGGACTCATATCCAATATATATAAAGAACTAAACAAGCTGAAAAGCAACAAACCAAGTAATCCACTTAAAAAATGGGGAACAGAGCTAAAGAGAGAATTCTCTGTAGAGGAATATCGAATGGCAGAGAAGCACTTAGAGAAATGCTCAACCTCATTAGCCATTAGGGAAATGCAAATCAAAACAACCCTGAGATTTCACCTTACACCCATCAGAATGGCCAAGATGAAAAACTCAAGGGACAACACATGCTGGAGAGGTTGTGGAGAAAGGGGAACCCTTCTCCACTGCTGGTGGGAATGTAAACTTGTACAACCACTCTGGAAATCAATCTGGCGCTTTCTCAGACAACTAGGAATAGCGCTTCCTCAAGATCCAGCCATACCACTCCTAGGCATATACCCAAAAGATGCTCAAGTACACAAAAAGGACATTTGCTCAACCATGTTTGTAGCAGCTTTATTTGTAATAGCCAGAAGCTGGAAACAACCCAGTTGCCCCTCAACTGAAGAATGGATGCAGAAATTGTGGTACATCTATACAATGGAGTATTACTCAGCAATGAAAAATAAGGAAATCATGAAATTTGCAGGTAAATGGTGGGACCTGGAAAGGATCCTCCTGAGTGAGTTGTCCCAGAAGCAAAAAGACACGCATGGTATATACTCACTCATATAAACATACAATATAGAATAAACCCACTAAAATCTGTACATCTAAACAAGCTAAGCAAAAGAGAGGATCCTAACTAAAATGTTCAATCCCCATACTGAAAGGCAAAGAGAATGGACATCAGAAGAAAAAGAAAATAGGAAACAACCTCAGAACCTGCTACAGAGAGCCTCTGAAAGCCAGAAGAAAACAGGAAACAACCTTGGAACCTGCTACAGAGGGCCTCTAAAAGCCAGAAGAAAACAGGAAACAACCTTGGAACTTGCCACAGAGGGCCTCTGAAAGCTGCTGCAGTATAGACTGTCAAAGCAGATGCTGAGCCTGATGGCCAACTGATGGGCAGAGTGAATGGAATGTTATGTAAGAAGTGGGAAATAGTAAGAGCTGGAGGGGACGGGAACTCCACAAGGAGAGCAACAGAACAAGATAATTTGAACACAGGGAACTTCCCAGAAAATCATACTCCAACCAAGGACTATTCGTGGAGATGACCTGGAACCCCTGCACAGGTGTAGCCCATGGCAGTTCAGTGTCCAAGTGGGTTACATAGTAATGGGAAGAGGGACTGCCTCTGACATAATGATTGGCCTGCTCGTTGATCACTTCCCCCTGAGGGTGGAGCAGCCTTACCAGGCCACAGTAGAGGAATGCAGCCACCTTTGATGAGAACTGATAGACTAAGATCAGAAAGAAGAGGAGAACCTCCCCTATCAGTGGACTTGGGGAGTGGCATGCATGCAGAAAGGGGAGGGAGGGTGGGATCGGGAGGGGAGGAGGGAGAGGCTTATGGGGGGATACAAAATGAATAAAGTGTAATTAATAAAAAATTTTAAAAAAAGAAAAGAAAATATCCACTTTAAAAAAAAAAAAAACTCAAGTGACAACACATGCTGGAGAGGTTGTGGAGAAAGGGGAACCCTTCTCCACTGCTGGTGGGAATGTAAACTTGTACAACCACTCTGGAAATCAATCTGGTGCTTTCTCAGACAACTAGGAATAATGCTTCCCCAAGATCAAGCCATACCACTCCTAGGCATATATCCAGAAGAGGCTCAAGTACCCAATAAGGACATTTGCTCACCCATGTTTGTAGCAGCTTTATTTGTAATAGCCAGAAGCTGGAAACAGCCCAGATGCCCCTCAACTGAAGAATGGATACAGAAATGGTGGTACATCTACACAGTGGAATATTACTCAGCAATGAAAAACAAGGATATCATGAAATTTGCAGATACATGGTGGAAACTGGAAAGGATCATCCTGAGTGAGCTGTCCCAGAAGCAGAAAGACATACACAGTATATACTCACTCATATAGACATATAATATAGGATAAACCTTCTAAAATATGTACATCTAAAGAAACTAGTCAAGAGGGAGGACTCTGACTAAAATGCCCAATCCCCATCCTGAAAGGCAAAGAGGATGGACAACAGAAGAAGAAAACAGGAAACAAGTTAGGAACCTGCCACAGAGGATCTCTGAAAGGCTCTGCCCTGCAGACTATCAAAGCAGATGCTGAGACTTATGGCTAACTGTTGAGCAGAGTACAAGGAATCTTATGAAAGAAAAAGTGGGAAATAGTAAGAGCTGGAGAGGACAGGAACTCCACAAGGAGAGCAACAGAACCAGAAAATTTGAACACAGGGGCCTTTCCAGAGACTCATACTCCAATCAAGTACCATGCATGGAGATAACCCTGCACAGATGTAGCCCATGGCAGTTCAGTGTCTAAGTGGGTAATCGGAAGAGGGACTGCCTGTGACATAATCTGATTGGCCTGCTCTTTGATCACCTCCCCTGAGGGGGAGCAGCCTTACCATGCCACAGAAGATAACAATGCAGCCACTCCTGATGAGATCTGATAGACTAAGATCAGAAGGAAGGAGAGGAGGACCTCCCCTATCAGTGGACTTGGGGAGGGGCATGTGTGAAGAAAGGAGAGGGAAGGTGTAATTAGGAAGGGAGGAGGAAGGATACAAAGTGAATAAAGTGTAACTAATAAAAGTTAATATATATATATATTTTAAAGTTAACCAGACTAATTAATTTCCTTGGTATTTCCTTTGGATATTTTATTTTTCAATTTTTGTCTATATTTTTATATAAAGATTTTTCTACAATAGTCAACGTGTTTGTCAACTTTATTAGCCTGAGAAACGTCTAATATACTAATAAAGCACACATATTTATTTCTGTGATAGTATTTCCAGACAGGATCATCAGAGGAGTGATGGCTTTCCCTAAATGTAGGTTGCCCAATCCCAAATGCTGGAGGTCCAGATGGAATAAAAGAGGAAAAGAAAGCCAACAGGTGTATCTTAACCAATGTAGTATGAGCTACACTGTTTCCGTATGTCCTTTCTGCACACATAAACTAGAACCTTTGAAATCATAAACCATAAAAATCTTTCCTCCAATAAGCTTTTTGTGGCAAGTGTATAGTCTGAATGGTATAGAAACTTGATGGCAGAAAAATGGGTTAGAACCTAACCTGACTATATACTTCTTAATTGAAGCTGGTTTACAGGAAGAACTTCCAAGAACTTTAGAAATATAGAACTCCTGTAAACAGATCTTAACGGCCATTCAAATGACAAGCTCAGAATACAGGGAAAATTAGGAATGTTAAGACTACACTCATGAATATTCAGATGGAAACAAGAACTTTTGGGAACTATTGACAAGGCAGCAAAGAATTTATGTGCATTTTTCTTTGCATCCTGATACTCTGTGGGAAGCTAAATTTAAAGGTGAAAGACTAATTCATCTGGAAATGGCAATTTCAAAATAATCTAGCATTCAAGCTGTGACATGATTATTATCAGCTGTTTTTAACTGGGTTTACAATGAAAATTCAAAGTAAAAGCAGAGTAGAAATTTTCGAAATGTTTTCAGTTTGTAAAAAGCCAGTAAGTATGAATTTGGGGATAATGAGGTTTCTAAAGAGGTAAGTGTCACTACTTTGTAAAGAGACAATAAAGAACCCACTTTGAGAGAATCTTGGGGACCACAGTATCCAACACAGGCTCAAGGATACAAAAAAACAACTCATTTGAAAGATTTTTCTCTTCAGAGGAGAGCATCACAACTGAAAACTAGTAAAAGGAACTTTTATTTGCCTGTTTCAGTTTTTGTCTTGGAGGCTTATAGTCTCCTTCTGCTAACCTAGGCCTTGTCTTGGAAGCGTCTAGCCTCCACACAATCTAACCTAAGCTAGAATGTTTTTAGCCTCTGAGACTTACTGCTTAAAAAGCTTACCCTTGTGGAGCTCCTGTCCTCTCCAGGTCTTACTATCTCCCCCTTCTTTCATATGATTCCCTGCACTCTGCCGAAGGTTTGGTTATGAGTCTCAGCATCTGCTTTGATACACTGCTAGGTAGAATCTTTCAGAGGGACCTCCCCTTTCAGTGGACTTGGAAAGGGGCAGGGAGAAGATGAGGCAGGGAGGGTGGGATTGGGAAGGAATGAGGGAGGAGGCTACGGCTGGGATACAAAGTAAATAACCTGTGATTAATATTTAAAAAAAAATAAAAATTATTAAAAAATGTAATAAAAAAACTTACCCTTTCTTGTTCTTCTGAGCTCTTTAGCTCTTTGGCCTTTGGCTTTAACTCTCTAATTCTTGTGTTCTTTGTCTCTTGGGCCTTAAGATTTTGGCTTTCTCCTTCCAGAATGTAGACTGAGCTGGCAGTCCTTTTCTGCCTGGGGGTCAGCCTAGCTAGCAAGCTTTCAGCTTTGAGCTTTTGGGATTTTCCTTCTGGAATGTGAGCTGAGTAGGAAGATAAACTGGGTGCTTTCTCTGATTTTTCTGAGCTAGTAAGTTTTTACCCCAGCATATGGTTCCTGAGTCTTTACTCGTAAAATAGAACAGTTGAGATTTTCATTTAACATTTTGGCACTCAACATGATTAATAAGAAAACCCAATGTAATAGAAAAGGAGAAAGCCACAAACATACCAGAAGCAGATAACATCTGCCAGAAAAGTCACAGAGGACAGGAGATATCAGATAGAAAGCTACAGAGGATAAATTCACCAGGGATCATCTCCAGAGTAAGATTCATTTCTTCCTGTTCCATTGGGTGCACCGTGGGACCTCACAGCAGCAGGAGCTTTGAGCCCAGAGCAAGAAACAATGCAGGAGCTTCTGAGACAGTGCATCACACTAAGCCACCCCAAATGATAATTTTAATTATATACACAGACTTTTCCTGCATTAAAAATAGGAAACTCCTGTTTTCTGTTTTCTCATTCTCCGAATGTCCATCCTGTTTGCCTTTCTGAGTGAGGATTGAGAATCTTACCCAGGGTCCTCCTTCTTGCTTAGCTTATTTAGGTGTACAGATTTTAGTATGCTTATCCTATATTATATGTCTAATATCCACTTATAAGTGAATATATACTGTGTGTGTCTTTCTGCTTCTGGGATACCTCACTCAGGATGATCTTTTCTAGATCCCACCATTTGCCTGCAAATTTAATGATTTCCTTGTTTTTAATTGCTGAGTAGTATTCCATTGTGTAAATGCACCACCATTGCCTTATCCATTCCTCCGTTGAGGGACATCTGGGTTGTTTTCAGGTTCTGGCTATTAAGAACAAAGCTGCTATGAACATGGTTGAGCAAACATCCTTGTGAACTTGAGCATAATTTGGATACATGCCTAGAAATAGTATAGCTGGATTTTGAGGAAGCGCTCTTCCTAGCAGTGTATCAAAGCAGATGCTGAGACTCATACCCAAACTTTGGGCAGAGTGCAAGGAATCTTATGAAAGAAGGAGGAGACAATAAGACCTGGAGAGGGCAGGAGCTCCACAAGGAGAGTAATGGAATGAAAACATCTGGGCACAGGGGTCTTTTCTGAGGCTGATAGTCCAACCAAAGACCATTCATGGTTATAACCTAAACCCCTGCTCAGATAGAGCCCAAGGCAGCTCAGTCTCCAAGTGGGTTTTCTAGTAATGGGAACAGGGACTGTCTCTGACATGAACTCAGTGGCTGGCTCTTTCACTACCTCCCTCTGAGGGAGGAGCAGCCTTACCAGGCCACAGAGGAAGACAATGCAGGCAGTCCTGATGAGACCTGATAGGCTAGGGTCAGAGGGAAGGGGAAGAGGACCTCCCCTATCAGTGGACTGGGGGAGGGGCATGGGAGGAGATGAGGGAGAGAGGGAGGATAGGGAGGGGAGAAGGAAGCAGGCTACAGCTGGGATACAAAGTGAGTAAACTGTAATAGTAAAAGAAAAAAAAGAAAAAGAAAAAGAGAAAAAAAAAAGGAAACTTCAAATCCCTTGAGAACAAGGATAGGAGGTGAGGGGGATACAAACCTTACTGGAAAAAGCCATTGCAGCACTCATTGCAATTATGACCACAGGAGTAACCCCCTCTCTATTGTCAATTGCAATCTTTATATTTATCTTCTCAAAAAAGCTTGAAAAAATATCTATGATATTGCAAAGGCTTGAGAGATAAGAGACAGAACAGAAAATGCTTAACAGTGAACCTATGGTACCTAATGAAATTGAGAATCAAGGTAGGCATCCCATTTATAATGGGTAAGGAGCTCACTGGACTGGCGCCTAGCTCACTGGCATGGAACTGGACATGGAATAAGAGTGCCTAAATGTCTATTTGTGTTTGGGAATCATAAAGATCTAATTGTACCTCGTTAAACAGAAAGGGAGAATAAAATTAGCTAAGAGACTGAGTCATAAGAACTGGGCATGGTAGGACATTGTTTTAATCCTAGCACTTGCGGAGGGGCGGGGGGTGGGCAGGGGCAGCTGGATTGCTGAGAGTTTGAGGCCTGCCTACTCTAAAAAGGGAATCTAGCAGCACAGCCAAGGCTACTCAGAGAAATCCTGTCTTGAAAAAACCAAAAAACAGACAAACAATAGCAGTGTGTGTGTGTGTGAGAGAGAGAGAGAGAGAGAAGCATCCACATGACTCAAGAAAGCAGATCTCTCTGGATGGAGATAGCTTAACAAACCACCTGAAGAGGGGCATCAGAGTGGAAGAATGGAAACCTTAATAGACTGTTGCTGAAGGACAGATACCAGGACTGTAATAATAGAGGATGATCACACCAATGGCTGAGTGGATCTTCATAAGGACATTTGGACTGTTAAGTTTGTGGGCCTGACAATTGTTTCTATTGTAAAAGTTAAACTGTGTACAATTTTTAGCTTAAACAGAAAGGGGGAAGTTGTAGAGGAATTTTAATTCAGAACATGGCTGCTCTAGAAAGAGATCACATCCAAAGACTTTTTAGGTGTGTGTGATATGGCTGGAATACAGATACGACTTTAATCCAAGAGACGAAAGCAAGCAGATCTGAGGTCCAGGCCAGCCTGGTACAGAGCAAGTTTCAGGTAAAGAAAAGCTTAGATCCAGGTACCACACCTTTAATCCCAAACTATGAAGGTAAAAATAGTTTGTAGAAGGAAACAGGAGGCACTCATATTTGAATATGATGCCTAATTGAGTGGCAGTAACAGCGACAAATCAGAGAAAGACTTGACAGAATAGGATAAGCCAACTCTCATGAGAAGAAGGGGAAAGGGAAGCTACTTAGAGGGATAGAAGGCAGTTTTACAGGGGCAATAATAGAGAGACAGGTTGCAGAGGGAGAACTCAGGTGAAGATAGAATGAGCCAGAGAATGAGGAGCCAGATTTGAGCAAATTGCTTGAGCTGGAGAGAAAAGCCAGACTGAATAGATGAGCTGGAAGAGGAGTGTGAGCCAGAGGAACTGAGTTGAATCAGCCAGTCCAGAGCTCAAAAAAAAAAGAAAAAAAAAAAAAAAAAGAAAAAAGAAAAGAAAAGGTGAGCTTATTAAGCAGTAAGTCTCAGAGGCTGAAAACATTCTAGGCTTAGCTGAGATTTTTATGGAGGCTAGAAGCTTCCATGACTAAGCCTAGGTTAGCAGACAGAGACAGTAATTCTCTGAGACAATTGAACCAGTCAAATAAAAGTTCCTTTTACACAAACTGATTATACAGTCGTGGGATTATATAGCCTCAGGATTGTTTTCACTGTACTTAGCCATAGAGGCACTCAGAGGCTACTGGAGTTACAAATTTAAACCATATTGTATATGCATTTCAAAGAACATGTACCTATTGTTTTAGCTGATGGCTGATTTTGGCATTATCCACCCATACAGTGTTATGACAAATGCAAGAGTTATCGAGTACTGAGTCTTCCACCAAGAAATCAAAAAGGGTTGTGGCTTGAAGTGTTGACTGCAAAGGAGGAACAAGGATGTTGGAAACATAGACACCTTGTAATAACCAACAGGAAAAGCTACAAACAGTTCATATCTTAACCCAAGAGAAAAGACACATGGGCTACAAATTGAAATACCATGTAGGAGGGACTTCCAAAGCCCTTAGGAGAGTTTCTGTTTTGGCTTGTTTGTTTTGTTTTTTTGAATGCTCTGGAGCTAGAAGTGGAGCTACAGAATTTAATGTTTCTTGTTCTGGGCTTCTGTCTGTCTTTGGTTCCATTCTTTTTTAGCATTAACATATTGCTCCTTATGAAATGATACATGTACTCTGTACTTGCATATTGAAAGTATTACTTTATTCCTCATGGGCTCAAAGCTAAGAGTTTATCTCGAGGCTCAGAGGTGATACTGAACATGAATTTAGACGTTTGTAGGAACAGTTTGTAGGAATAGTTGAAGACAGAGTGTATATAGTTTATATTTTGAGAAGGATCCAGGCCTATAGTAGAATGTGATGATTTAAAGAAATGTGTTTGTGATGGTTCTGAACTCGATTGGACTGGGAAGCTCTTAGGAGACTAGTAAAGTACTTGTGGGAATATTTCAAGAGAAAACCAACTAAAAATGAAAGAGTCCCCATGATGTGGGCAGCACCCATACCCAATACTGGGGATCTAGATGCAAGGAAAGAAGAAAGCTAATGCACACAGAAGTATGGATTCTCCCCCCCCTCTCTCTCTCTCCTTCTCTTCTTTCCATTCCTCTCCTCTCCTCTCTTCTTTTCTCTTCTCCCCTATGTGAGTTATGAGGTTTTTTTTTCTTTGCCTTGGCATCCCTGGCATGACTAAATGGAACACCTGAGCCTGAAATAATGCTGAAATCCCCTAAATAATCATTTAAATTACCACTCAAATAACTTTTCCTTCATTTAAGGTTTTCAGATCAGGTATACCATCAAAATGACTCAGACTCTAATAAGTTATTCCCAGCACTAGCGCCAACACACGTGCGTGCACGCACGCATGGGCTGATGATACCCTCTCATTGCACCCACTTCTTGGGCTGGTTTTCTATGCATAATCCCCTTGAACCACTCTAGGAATACTAATTGGAGGGTGAGATTTCTTTTCATTACCTGTTTACCTCTGTTTTTCTGTTTGGTTTAGAGTAATTTATTTCCACATTAATTACTTCTTCAACTATCTGGTAATTCTTTATTTTCTGCTTATGTTTTAAAATGTGATGCTATGAAGGAGGCTGCAAGCATGATACATATTGCAGTGCTCTTCACCATCAGGTTTAATTTCACGCTTCATGAGTAGCTTTAATGAGGCAGGCACCCTACACACTAGCCCCATCACCCTCCAAGCTGCTCTACGTGTTCCCCAAGAGACAGTCTGCTTTCCATAGGGAAGAACCATATATTTAGACTTACTCCACTGGGTAAGTGTTTGGATGCCAACAAGTGAATGTTCAGTATATAAAAGATCTCCTAGTTGCATGTTCTCTGCCCAACTTAACAGCATGACCCTTTGTTCCTTTTTGGTCAGTTGTGTCATCATCACCAACAACAGAGTTTCCAGTCCTGCAGGGCAGTTTCTCCCAAAAGAACAGCACCTTCACTTCAATTCATACATAGCAGAAAAAAGTCAAAGTGTACATGAGCTTGTTATTGTAACAGGTACTTGAAATTTTATCTACCTGGGGAAACTCTGTCTCAAGTCTCCAAAATTTACACATGCTAAGCTTTGGAAGGTGTTCTTTATTCCAATATAATTCATGATGTTGTATTTCAGTGTAATCTCATTTGTTGTCATTTTGTGAATGAGGCTGAGCATTATTCTGTCATCAAAGTCATTGACTTTCTCTACACAATTTGTTCACCTCTATGTCTAAGTGCTTTCTTGGTCCATTTTCCCACTGGAGTAAATTATTTCCACGTTAGCATAGAAACTTGTATACTAATGATATTAACATGTTTACTATATTACCAATTATAAAGACTTCTTAATTATGATTCAAACCTTCTTTTTAAGAGGATTTATAATTATGTTTGAAAAAACATTAGGTAATTTTTATTGGCTCATGGAAAGTGCTTTATACTTCCTAGGAGCTAACCCGTGGCACTGGTCAGTTTTTGTCAACCAGTCACAAACAGGTCACTTGGAAAGAAGTAACCTCAATTAGGGACTGTCCAGTGGGTATGTCTGTGGAACACTTTTTTTATTATTATTATTGATGATGTATGAAGGAGGGCCAAACACAGTGTGGAAGGTGCCATTCCTAGGCAGACGGTCTTGAGTTAGATAAACAGACTGAGCAAGCATTGGAAACTAAGTCGGCAAGAGGCATACCGCCATGATCTCTGCCTAGGTCCTGCTCCTTAGTTCCTTGCCTTGAGTTCCTTCCTAACCTTCTCTCAGTGATGTACTGACTACAAAATACAAGCCAAAATAAACTCTTTCTTCTTGAAGCTGTTTTTGGTCATATTATTTATCACAACAAGAAAAGCAAGCAAAAAGTTTCCATAGACTATTCATTATACATTATAGACTCTTAGAATTTTAGGTCTTTTGAAATTTAATTCATTTATTGTATTTCATACAGTTGAGTGAAAAAAAATAACCTTTAGTCTTTCTGAATTCTATTCCTAATTTTCACAGAAAGGTGGGCTTGGTTCCTTTATATTAGTGAGATTGATGAATTATTATCTTACTCATCTTGCATTAATTCTCTCCTCTCATTTATGGAATGCTCACATTGTCTGAGGGCAAAGCATAGGGAGAACCTTTGAATGATGTCTATGGGGCACTTAGCATGCTCTCCTCATTTCTTTTTTTCTTTTTTTCTTTCTATGCCCATTTTTTACTTTATTTTTTTTATTTATTATAATTTATTCATTTTGTATCCCAGCTATAGCATACTCCCTTCCAATACTGCCCTTCCTCCCTCCTTCTTTTCCTCCCATGCCCCTCCCCCAGTCCACTGGTAGGGGCTGTCCCCCTCCCTTTCCATCTGACTCTAGCCTAACAGGACTCTTCAGGACTGCTTGTATTGTCTTCCTCTGTGGCCTGGTAAGGTTGCTCCCCCATAAGGGGGAGGTGATCAAAGTGCCAGCCACTGAGTTCATGTCAGAGACAGTCCCTGTTCCCCTTATTAGGGAACCCACTTGGAGACTGAGCTGCCATAAGCTATACTGTGCTCCCCATTTCTTGATCACTTCCTTGTTCTCCTACACAAATGAATGGCTTTTTCTATCTCGCATCTCACTTGTCACAATCCTAGAGTCATGTTTCTCAAAGAAAGTAATTTTATTTGAAAATGATGCTTAGAACCCAAGTACTGGGTGTTCCTTTGTAGTGAAGAATATCTCTGTTAGACCAGAGAATTAGAAAATATGTGAATGATATAAGGTGAAGAGAGAGAGAAATAGAAAGAGAGACAGAGAGACAGAGACACAGAGAGAGATCAGGAGTTGATTTAGAAACCTCCAGCTGAATCCATTCCATGAGGTTCACTTAATCTTGGCCTTTTCAGTACAATCAAGTATTTCACAGCAGTGCTTCAGTCAGAGATAGATGGCATGACAATACTGACCACATAAAAGTCCTGTCACGCCTTGATGCAGCAGGGTCACAATACGAGACTTTACATGGCATATATCCCTGGGTTCCACATAGATAAAAAGTGTAACACACGTAAGATGTGTCGTGTGTAATGCCATCAAGTTAGTTGTATGAATAAGCTGTGGTGCTATGCATTTACCATGTTATGCCTCTCTATACACATACATACATGTCTATAGAGAAGATATAAATGCAGAACCATATGTGTATACATATAAATTAGTTATGAAACAGCTCCAGGCAAGTGCTTCATGAACGGAGCAATGAAGAACTCTTGCCAGGTTATATAGCGCATAACAGTTACACTTGTGTTACTGGCCTTGAAGATTTCCAGGGACACAGAGTGTGGTAGTAGAAACAGTGACATTGGAATCCAAAGCAATGCATTGTGAAGGCCAGTGCTAATGTTTATGTTTGGGTTTATTTTTACCAAAAAAATCAATATTAAAATTTTTCATTTTTAAAAAATGATCTTAGTAAGAGTACAAAAACAAAATACTTTTGTGGCTTTTCACAATGTACTTTACTTTTAAAAAAAGTTCAAACAATTTTACCATTAAATTTATAGTATGCTAAAATTACTTTCTTAGTGCATTAACGGCATGCATAATGTGAACTGACAGTCGCTCATTCAAAAGAGTACAGAATATGGGCAGGAAAGCATAGTCATATCCTCTCACCCACTCACCCTAAGCAGGCTGCACTACGGATGAGTTCATGGTTAGTGCTATGTACAAATTAACATGTCTCACTTTCTACACCACAGTTTAAGAGACCGCATCTAGATATTCAAATACTTACTATTGTGGAATGGTTGCCTTTGGTGTTTGTTCAGTGGTCAATCTGGCAATAGTAAACTATTTAGGCGCAATGCATAGTAAGGTCCACCATTTCGCTTTGAATGAGTGCATGCATGTACTCTGGTTGGAGTTATTTCTCCAATAGGAAAAGACTGAGGCCTGTTGTCTTATATTCACTTACTCATGGTGGCTATTCTTAGTTGTGAACTTGACCATGTCTGGAATTAACCAAAACACAAGTGGCTGGGCAAACCTGTGAAGGATTTTTTAATTAAATTATTATAAGTGGGAAGACCTACTTCTAATCTGGATCTCTGGGGTAGGAAGAAAAACCTTTAATTCAGATCTTTTGAGATGGGAACACTTACCTTTAATCTGGAATACACCTGCTGCTGGCAGACTATATAAGGGGGTGGAGGGTAGGAAGCTCTCACTTTTCCTGCTTGCTTCTGCCCTCATTAGCAAGTCCATTTCTTCACTGGCATCAGAGCCTAGTTCATGAAGATTTCAGTATATTGGAGAGCAGCTGAGACATCTATCCTCATGGACTGAAACACTGCTCGAAGTTTGAACCTTCTGTTCATAGGCAGCCATTGTTGGATGACCTGGACCACATCTATGTTAGTCTAATAAATCCCACAAATATATAAATATGTATATTTATATTAATACATATTGAGGGAGAGACTTATTCTATAAATTTTGTTATGCTAGAGAACCCTGACTAATGCACTAGTCTTAAACACCCAGTATTTGTTGCACAATTAAGAACCCATATGACAACTTAACAGAATGCAATTAATACTACAAAAGTTTTTTAAGTTGTCTAAAATGTATATTTTAAATGAAATGCTCAAAATTATTTGAGCTAGTCCCTGTGTCATTTTGACACTATTCTCCATTTTCTTCCTTTTTTTAAATTGGTACTCTCTTCTTCATCTGCTTTTATTTATTTATTTATTTATTTATTTATTTTGGTGTTGATGTGAGGACTTGCTCAATTTCATTGATGCTCCCTCTGTATTCCATTAGAGACTAACACAGCCCTGCACTCTTGTCAGAGTGCTTGTGTTTCCCCACATAGATATTCAGTGTGAATGGCATTTACTTTAGTTTAAATTTCAAATATTCCCCAAAGGCCACACAGGAAGGGCTTGTTCACTAGTGTGAGACACTTTTGGAGTTGAAGGCATCTTTGAGATACAGGCTCTAGTTGAAGGCAGTTGAGGAATTTGCCCTTAAAAAGGAAATATGGATACTGGCCCATTCTTTTATGTTTTTTTGTTTGCTGTCTTCCTTGAGATGGGCTTTGCCACTGGCCCCAAAGCATAATGGCAATTGATTATGGATTACAACCTCTGAATCTATGAGACAAAATAAATATTTTCTTATTTTAAGTTAAGTATGCAGAAACGAACACTCATACTACTTTAATGAAAAAAAATTAATCTTCCCCCATCAATCACACTTTTTCAGGTGATCACTGCTGCCTCATGTTTCCTTTATAGATAGATAGATAGATAGATAGATAGATAGATAGATAGATAGATAGATATAGATGTTCTAAAATTTTTTCTAGCTTGCTTTATGTATGTTTTTCATTTGACAGGACATTTTGAGCCAGCTATCTACAAATGATTTTATGGGAATGCTAATATTCAATAGATTCCTCAAAGTCAACCAAGGAATATTTCTCATGCAGGTAAGGGTTTCAGATGCTCTTGGCCTTGCATGCTCAGGAATTAGAGCCTGAAACATAATGTATGTGCAGTGGCTTGACTAAGTAGTAAAGTCTCAAGAATGTGCAGTGGGGAAAAGAGAGAAGAAAAAACTAAGAAGATACAATGTAGAAAACAATGTGACTGATATAACCAATACTAACATCATACATGCCTATGTATTTTTTTATTGCTTTCTTTTTTGTTTTTTATTTCAATTATTATTGCTTATTAAAATTTATTCATTTT
Source organism: Psammomys obesus (assembly GCF_907164565.1). Classification (NCBI taxonomy): domain Eukaryota; kingdom Metazoa; phylum Chordata; class Mammalia; order Rodentia; family Muridae; genus Psammomys; species Psammomys obesus. The sequence continues at coordinate 12,507,000 of NW_026585626.1, read as the reverse complement.
GTATTCTGGCTGTAGCTCCCTCCTTCAGCTCCTCCCAATCCCATCCTCCCTCCCTCTTCTACTTCTATGCCCCTCACCTAGTCCACTGATAGGGGAGGACCTCCTCTCCTTCTATCTGACCCTCGCCCATCAGGTCTCATCAGAACTGGCTGCATCATCTTCCTCTGTGGCCTGGCAAGGCTGTACCCCCTAAGGGAAGGTGATCAGAGAGGCTGACACTGAGTTCCTGACAGAGACAGCCCCTGCTCTGCTTACTAGGGAACCTACCTGGAGACTGAGTCTATGGGTTACATCTGAGCAGGGGTTTTATGTCCTCTCCCTGCATGGTCCGTGGTTGGGGTATCAGTCTCTGCAGGGCCCCCAGGGATCTGTTGGTGTCCTTTGGAAGCTCCTCTCCCCTACAGGTCTTTCTATCTCCCCATTCTTTCATAAAACACCATGCATTCTGCACAAAGTTTGGCTATGAGTTTCAGCATCTGCTTCAATATCTCTATCAATAGAGTCTTTCAGAGACCATCTGTGGTAGGCTCCTGTCCTTTTCCCTGTCTTCTGCTTCCTATGCCTATTACATTTGTCCTTCTGAATGAGGATTGAGCATCTTCCCTAGGGTCTTCCTTGTTGTTTAGCTTCTTTAGGAGTATAGATTTTAGTATGTTTTTCCTATATTATATGTCTAATAACCACTTATGAGTAAGTATATACCATGTGTGTATTTCTACTTCTGGGTTATGTCACTCAAGATAATCTTTTCTACTTCCCACCATTTGCTTGAAAAATTCAAGATTTCCAGGCATATAAGCTAAATATGATCAAATATACAACAAGTACATTTGCTCAACCATGTTCATAGCAGCTCTATTCGTAACAGCCAGAATCTGGAAACAACCTAGATGTCCTTCAATGTAGGAATGGATTCAGAAATTGTGGTACATTTACACAATGGAATATTACTCAGCTTTTAAACACAAGGAAATCTGTTGCTTTCTTTTAAGAGGTTCATAGTATACCTAGCATTTATTAAATTCTGATCACAGAAAAAAAGAAAAACAATATTTACTGATTGACACAGCCATTGATAAAAATGTTTGCTCCTCAAGGTGTTGACTTTCTCAACATTCCAAGTTGCATGTTCCATCGAAATTCCACAGTATGAACATTTGAATCCCTCTGCAAGCTGTATTGAAACTCAATCTCCAAGGCAGTACGATTAAGAGATTAGGCCTTTGAAAGGTACTACATCATAAGGACCCTCCTTTCATAGTTTCATGGTTTATATGAAAGGACCCCCCTTTCATATAAAGGGGCTAGATCTATGATTCTCAATCTTCGTAATGCTGCGACCCTATACTAGTTTCTCACATTGTAGTGACTCTCAACCATATAATTATTTTGTTGCTACTTCATAACTATAATTTTGTTACTGATATGAATTGTAATGTAATCTGGTATGAGACTCCTATCAAAGTATCATTCAGTTTGAGCCAAGGAGGTTATGTGTTGTGACCCACAGGCTGAGAACTGCTGTTCTCCAGGGTAATTTCCAGAATATTTCTACCATGTTGGCTCTTTCTACCAGGTGAGAACTTGCCTTTCATAAACCTGCTTCGCAGGAGATGCCAGGCTCTTATTGGACACGGAATTGGCCTTGTGCTTCCAGCCTTTGGAGCTGTGGGAGATTTATTTATTCATGCTCATCACAAGGACAGATACCAATGTGAGAACACATTGTTACTCCACTGAGTCAGCAGACAAGTACAGATGCTTACAATAGGTGGCCAAGAAAAAAAAGCTTCATCCAACTGTGGCCACAAGAAGAGAGAGAACAGTTCAAGGTTGGCTTAGACATACTTTATGGTCCTCGGGGTTCCAACACCTATTACTGCAGAGTAAGCAGGAAAAAAAAAAAGATTTATTCTGGAAAGAGATCAGCAGGAGTGCGATGGTACAGAATATAAGAGAGAGTCACAGGGAATGCATGTGATCAAAATCCACTATATGCAAGTATTAACTGATTATAAATAGTGTATGTTAATAAAAATAAGACATAAATATCTCATTTTTCTCCAAAAACTTTCTAATTGTGTGGCAGATTGCCTATAATCAGTAAGAAACAGGATAAAAGCAACTAGCCAAATTCCTTAGGCAGGTTGTTCTCAGATTAAGATGGCTATAAAACAAGTACTGATTTTTCTGAATATTTTCTACCTTAAAAAACATTCTCTAAATAAATAAATAACATTCTCTAGCTAGTTACACACCTACCTTTGTGAGAACAACATTTCCTTTGTGTGAAAATATTAATGTTGATGTTCTAAGGACCTCATTATTTCCACCACCTGTCTGTGAATATCTGTTAATACTCATCTCAATAAATGTATGGAGATGAGGGAATCTGTAGAATTTCCATCCCACATCTCAAGAGAGGTAGTGAGATGTCTATGCAAAACTACACCAATGTTACCTTAGCTCACAATCTCAATCTGTAACTTCCGCCAATACTGACAATAATTTCAATCTAGAAAATATTGGCATCTATTGTTCTTTTCATGCTGAATAAAGTACCAACTTTAATTAACTGACTCACAATGGACTCTCAGAAACCTATTTCACTTCAAACTATTTCTAAAAAAAAAAAAAAAAAAAGAAGAAAAAAAAACAATCAAAAACTAATGCTATTTGGAAATTGTTATATGTTACGTCTTCATAGCATATAACAATTACATAGCATCTTTTGGGTGCCCAGGAATGGTATAGCTCGGTCTTGACGTAGAACTATTTCCAGTTTTCTGAGAAAGTGCCAGATTGATTTCCAGACAGGTTGTACAAGTTTGCACTCCTACCAGCAATGGAGGGGGATTTCCCTTTCTTCACATCCTCTCCAGCATGTGTTGTCACCTGAGTTTTTGATCTTAGCCATTCTGACTGGTGTTAAGATGGAATCTTAGAGTCATTTTGATTTGCATTTCTCAATGGCTAAAGACATTGAGCATTTCTTTAAGTGCTTCTCAACCATTCTATAGTCTTCTGCTGTGAATTCTTGGTTTAGCTCTGTACTCCATTATTTAATTGGATGATTTGATTTCTTGGTGTTTAATTTATTGAGTTCTGTTTATTTTTAGATATCAGCCCTTGTCAGATCTAGGATTGGTGAAGATTTTTTTTTCCACTCTGCTGGCTGCCATTTTTGTTCTATTGACAGTGTCCTTTGACTTACAGAAGCTTCCCAGTTTCACAAGATCCATTAATTAATTGTTGATCTCAGAGCCCGTGCTGTTGGTGTTCTGTTCAGGAAGTTTTCTCCTATGCCAATGAGTTACAGACTTTTTCCCACTTTGTCTTCTAATAGGTTAAGAGTATCTGGTTTTATGTCAAGGTCTTTGATCCACTTGGACCTGAGTTTTGTGCAGAGTGATAAGTACAGGTCTATTTCCACTTTTCTACAAGTAAACATCCAGTTAGGCCAGCACTATTGTTGAAGATGATTTCTTTTTTCCATTGTATGGTTTTGACTTCTTTGTTGAAAATCAAGTACTCATAGGAGTGTGGGTTTATTTCTGTGTCTTCAGTTAGATTCCATTGATCAGCCTGTCTGTTTCTATACCAATACCATACAGTTTTTTATTACTATTGCTTTGTAGTATAGCTTGAGATAAAGTGGTTCATACCACCAGAAGTTTTTTTTTTCATTTGAAATTTTTTAAGTTAATTTATTTTTGTATTAATTACAGTTTATTTACATTGTATCCCAGCTGAAGCCCCCTCCCTCCCTCTTCTCCTTTCATACCCAGTCCACTGATAGGGAGGTCCTCATCCATTTCCATCAATTTGTACAGAATTGTTTTGGCTATTGTTTTTTCCATATGAAGTTAATGGCTGCTCTTTCTAGGTTTATAAAGAATTGTCTTGGAATTCTGATAGGAGTCACATTGAATATGTAGATGGCTTTTGGCAGGATGGCCATTTTTACTATGTTAATCCTACCATAGATCCATGTGCATGAGAGATCTTTTCATCTTCTAAAATCTTCTATTTCTTTCTTCAGAGACTTGAAGTTCTTGTCATACAGGTCTTTCACTTGCTTGGTTAGAATTACACCAAGATATTTTATATGATTTGTGAAGGGTGTTGTTTCCCTAATTTCTTTCTCAGCCCTTTTGTTGCTTGTATAAAGGAAGTTTACTGACTTTTTTTAGTTAAGTTTTTATCCAGACACTTTGCTGAAGGTGTTTATCAGCTGTAGGAGTTCTCTGGTAGAATCTTGGGGGTATACAATCATATCATCTGCAAATAACCTTGTCTTGTCCCTGATTTTAGTGAGAACACTTTAAGTTTCTTTCCACTTAACTTAATGTTGGCTATTGGCTTGCTGAATATTGCCTTTATTATGTTTAGGCATGTTCCTTGAATCCCTGATCTTTCTAAGACTTTAAATATGAAGGGGTGTTGGATTATGTCAAAGGCCTTTTCAGCATCTAATGAAATGATTATCTGTTTTTTCTTCTTTTTATTAATTACACTTTATTCACTTTGCATCCCCCCATAAGTCCCTCCCTCCTCCCCCCATCCCTCCCTCCCTCCTCTTTCTTCACACATGCCCCTCCCCAAGTCCACTGATAGGGGAAGTCCTCTTCTCCTTCCTTCTGATCTTAGTCTATCAGATAACATCAGGAGTGGCTGCATTGTCATCTTCTGTGGCCTGGTAAGGCTGCTCCTCCCTCAGGGGGAGGTGATTAAAGAGCAGGCCAATCAGATTATGTCAGAGGCAGTCCCTCTTCCCATTACTATGTAACCCACTTGGACACTGAGCTATCATGTGCTTCATCTGTGCAGGGGTTCTAGGTTATCTCCATGAATAATTCTTGGTTGGAGTATGACTCTCTGGGAAGACCCCTGTGTTCAAATTTTCTGGTTCTGTTGCTCTCCTTGTGGGGTTCCCGTCCTCTCCAGATCTTACTATTTCCCACTTCTTACATAAGATTCCATGCTCTCTGCCCGACAGTTGGCCATAAGTCTCAGCATCTGCTTTGATAGTCTTCAGGGCAGAGCCTTTCAGAGGCCCTCTGTGGCAGGTTCCTAACTTGTTTTCTGTTTTCTTCTTTTTCTGATGTCCATCCTCTTTTTATTATGTTTAGGTGTGATCCTTGAATCCCTGATCTTTCTAAGACTTTAAATATGAAGGGGTGTTGGATTATGTCAAAGGCCTTTTCAAAATGAAATGATTATCTGTTTTTTTTATTTTCATTTTTTTTTATATGGTGGGTTACGTTGATGGATTTTCATATGTTGAACCATGCCTGCATTCCTGCAATGAAGCCTGCTTGATTATGATGGATGATATTTTTGATATGTTCCTGGATTCGGTTTCCAAGTATTTATTGAGTATTTTTGCATCAATGTTCATAAGGGAGACTGGTTTAAAATTCTCTTTCTTTGTTGGATCTTTGTGTGGTGAAGGTATCTGGCTAACTGTGGGCCTCACAGAATGAGTTTTGCAATGTTCCTTCCATTTCTATTTTATGGAATAGTTTGGGAAGTATTGGTATTAGTTCTTCGTTGAAAGTCTGGTAGAATTCTGTGTTAAAGGCATCTGGCCCAGGGCTCTTTTTGGTTAGGATACTTTTGATGACTGTTTCTATTTCCACGGTAGTTATAGGTTTATTTAAATTGTTAACCTGATCTTGATTTAACTTTGGTAAGGGATACCTATCAATAAAATCATCTATTTCACTTAGATTTTCCAATTTTGTGGGATACAAGTTTTTGAAGTACGATCTAATGATTCTTTGGATTTCCTTGGCATCTGTTTTTGTATCCCCCTTTTTATTTCTGATTTTATTAATCTGGATACTCTCCCCTTCTCTTTTAGTTACTTTAGCTAAGGATTTGTCTATCTTGTTGATTTTCTCAAAAGATCAGCCCTTGGTTTTGTTAATTCTCTTTTTCTCTTTGTTTCTAGGTTTTTGTTTTCAGCCCGGAGTTTAATTATTTCCTGCCATCAATTTATCTTTGCCTGTTTGCTTCCTTTTTTTCTATAGCTTTCAGGTGAGTTGTTATGTTGCTAGTATGAGCTCTCTCCACTTTCTTTATGAAGGCACTTAGCGCTATGAACTTTAATCTTAACATTGTGTCCCAGAAGTTTGGGTATGTTGTGCCTTCATTTTCATTGAATTTTAGAAAGTCTTTAAGTTCTTTCTTTCTTTCCTCCCTGACCCAGTGGTTATTAGTACAGAGTTGTTCAGTTTCCAGGAGTTTGTAGGCATTCTATTGATTCTGTGGTTGTTGAAGTCTAGCTTTAATCCATGGTGGTCTGATAGAATACAAGGTATTATTTCAATTTTCTGGTATTTGTTGAGGCTTGCTTTGTGTCTGAGTATGTGGTCAATTTTGGAGAAGGTTCCATAAGGTGCTGAGAAAAAGGTATATTTTTTTGTGCTTGGATGGAATGTTCCGTAGATATCTGTTAGGTCCAATTTACTCATAACTTTGGTTAATTTTGTTATTTCTCCATTTAGTTTCTGTCTCAAAGATATATCCATTGGTAAAAGAGGTGTATTGAAGTCTCCTACTATTAACATGTGGGGTTCTGTGTGTGACTTAAGCTCTAGTAATGTTTCTTTTACAAATGTGGGTACCCTGGCATTTGGGGGCATATGTGTTCAGAATTGAGATGTCACCTTGGTCGATTTTTTATTTGATGAGTATGAAGTGCCCTTCCCTATCTCTTTTGATTAATTTTGGATGAAAGTCTATTTTTATTAGATATTAGAATTCTTTCTTGTGTCTGTTTGCTTGGAAAACCTTTTTCAGCCCTATTCTAATATAATGTCTATCATTATTGCTGAAGTGTGTTTCTTTTTTATTCTAATTTTTATTCATTACACTTTATTCACTTTGTATCCCCCCCATAGCTCCCTCCCTTCTCCCCTCCCAATCCCTTCTTTCCTCACTCTTTTTCACCCATGTCTCTCCCCAAGTCCACTGATAGGGGAGGTCCTCCTCTCCTTCCTTCTGATCCTAGTCAATTAGGTCTCATCAGGAGCGGCTGCATTGTTTTCCTCTGTGGCCTGCTAAGGCTGCTCCCCCCTCAGGGGGAGGTGATCAAAGAGCAGGCCAATCAGTTCATGTCAGAGCCAGTCCCTGTTCCCATTATATGGAACCTACTTGGACACTGAACTGCCATGGACTACATCTGTGCAGGGATTCTAGGTTATCTCCATGAATGGTCCTTGGTTGGAGTATCAGTTTCAGAAAAGACCCATGTGCCCAGATTTTTTGGTTCTGTTGCTCTCCTTGTGGAGCTCCTGTCCTCTCCAGGTCTTAGTATTTCCACTTCTTTCATAAGATTCCCTGCACTCTGCTCAGAGGTTGGCCATAAGTCTCAGCATCTGCTTTGATACCCTGCAGGGTAGAGCCTTTCAGAGGCCCTCTGTGGCAGGCTCCTGTCCTGTTCCCTGTTTTCTCCTTCTGATGTCCATCCTCTTTGCCTATCTGTATACAATAAGGACATTTGCTCAACCATGTTTGCAGCAGCTTTATCTGTAATAGCTAGAAGCTGGAAACAAGCAAGATGCCCCTCAACTGAGGAATGGATACAGAAATCGTGGTACATCTACACCATGGAATATTACTCAGCAATAAAAAACAAGGAAATCATGAAATTTGCCAGTAAATGGTGGGAACTGGAAAAGATCATCCTGAGTGAGGTATCCCAGAAGCAGAAAGACACACAGGGCATATACTCACTCATAAGTGGATATTAGACATATAATATAGGATAAACATACTAAAATCTGTACACCTAAATAAACTAATCAAGGACTCTGGCTAAAATGCTCAATCCCCATTCAGGGAGGTGTGTTTCTTGAATGCAGCAGAATGATGGATCTTGTTTACACATCCATTCTGTTAGCCTGTGTCTTTTTATTTGGGAGTTGAAGCCATTGATGTTGAAATATACTAATGGCCAGTTGTTGTTACTTTATATTATTTTGATGTTGGTGTTAATAGAGTGTGTGTGTGTGTGTGTGTGTGTGTGTGTGTGTGTGTGTGTGTGTGCTTCCCTTCTTTTGGTTTTGTAGCTGTGGGTTATTTGTTTCTTGTGTTTTCCTTGGGGTAGTGAGCCTCCTTCGGTTGGAGTTTTACTTTTAGTATCTTCTGTAGGGCTATGTTTGTAGCTAGGTACTGTTTAAACTTGATTTTGTCAGAGAATATCTTGTTTTCCCCATCTACAGTAATTGAAAGTTTTGCTGGGTATAGTAGTCTGGGTTGACATCTGTGCTCTCTTAATGTTTGCATGAAGTCTGTCCAGGCCCTTCTGGCTTTCATAGTCTCTGTTGAGAAGTCAGGTGTAATTCTGATAGTTTTGCCTGCATGTGTGACTTGGCCTTTTCCCATGCAGCTTTTAATATTGTCCTTGGTTCTGTATATTTAGTGTTTTGATTATTATGTTATGGAGGATTTTCTTTTCTGATCCAATCTACTTGGTGTTCTGTAGGCTCCTTGTATGTTTATAAGAATTTCTTTCCTTAGGTTGGAGCTAGGAGTCATCTTCTATTCTTAATATTCGTAGGTTTGGTCTTTTCATATTGTCCCAGTTTCTTAGATGTTTAGTGTCAGGAACTATTTCAATTAACATTTTCTTTGAATGATGTATTGATTTCTTCAGTCATATCTCCTATACCTGAGATTCTCTCTTCCATCTCTGTATTCTGTTATTGATGCTTGTGGATGTAGTTCCTGTTCTCTTCCCTAGGTTTTCCATCTCCAGAATTGCCTCAGATTGTATTTTTTTAATTTTTATTCTATTTTTATTAATTACAGTTTGTTCACTTTTTATCCCAGCTATAGCCCCCTCCTGCATCCCTTCCTAATCCCACCCTCCTTCCCGCATCTTCTCCTATGCCCCTCCCCTAGTCCAATGACAGGGGAAGTCCTCCTTCCCTTCCATCTGACCCTAGTCTATCAGGTCTCACCAGGACTGGCTTCATTGTCTTCCTCTGTGGACTGGTAAGGATGCTCCCCACTCAGGTGGAGCTGATCAAAGAGCCAGCCCATGAGTTCATGTCAGAGACAATCCATGTTCCTATTATTGGGGAACCCTCTTGCACATTGAGCTACCATGGGCAACTTCTGTGCAGGGGTTCTAAGTTATCTCCATACATGGTCCTTAGCTGGAATATCAGCCTCAGAAAAGATCCCTGTCCCCAGATTTTTTGGTTCTGTTACTCTCCTTGTGGAACTCCTGTCCCCTCTAGGTCTTTCTCTCTCCCCTTTCTTTCATAAGATTCCCTGCACTCTGCCCAAAGTTTGGCTATGAATCTCAGCATATGTTTTCTCATACCCTGCTGGGTAGAGTCTTTCAGAGGTCATCTGTGATAGGCTTCTGTCCTGTTCCCTGTTTTCTCCCTCTTCTGATGTCCATCTCATTTGCCTTTCTGAATGAAGATTGAGCATCTTACCAAGGATCCTCCTTCTTGATTAGCTTCCTTAGGTGTATAGATCTTAGTATGATTATAGTATATTATATGTCTAATATTCACTTTTAAGTGAGTATATACCATGTATGTCTTTCTGCTTCTGGGATACCTCACTCAGAATGACCTTTTCTAGATCCCACCATTTGCCTGCAAATTTCATAATTTCTTTGTGTTTTCTTTATTGAGTCTATTTTCATTTTTAAGTCTTGGAAAGTTTTATTCATTTTTTTCCAGTTTGGTTATATTTTCTTGTATTTCTTTTTTAATATAATTTTTTAATTTATTACAATTTATTCACTTTGAATCCCAGATGTAGCCCCACTCTCATCCCCTCCCAATCCTCCTCATCTCCTCCCTTGCCCCTTCCCCAGTCTGTTGGTAGAGCAGAACATCCTCCCCTTCCATCTGACCTTAGCCTATCAGGTATCAGGACTGTCTTTCATAGTCTTCTTCTGTGGCCTGGTAAGTGTTCCACCCCCTCAGAAAGAAGTGATCAAAAAGCCAGCCACTGAGTTCATGTCAGAGACAGCCCATGTTCCCCTTACTAGGAAGCCCATTTGGAGACTGAGTTCTTTAAGGGATTTACTCAATTCCTTCACTTCTTTGATTGTATTTTCCTGTGTTTCTTTAAGGGATTTATTCAGTTCCTTCACCTGTTTAGTTGTATTTTCCGCAGTTCTTTAAGGCATTTATTTTCTTCTTTTAAGACCTCTATCATTTTCATAATGTCGGATTTAAGATCATTTTCTTGTGTTCCAATGTGATAGGATCCTCATGGATTGCTTTGGTAGGTTAGCTGGGTTTTGGTGGTGTCATATGGCCCAGGGTTTTGTTGCTGGTGCTCTTGCGCTGACGTCTAGCCATTTGGTTGACTTTGTTATTAGCAGGTCTGGTGTTCTCCTATGGTAATAGGTCACTGGAGTTGTAGGTAGAGCTTCTGGTGCCAAATGGCCTCAGTCTTCTGATTTTTCCTGCTGCTCCCTGATTCATGCTGGTCTCCAATGCTTCAGATCAGGGTAGGTGCCTGGGAATGGGCCAGGGCCCACAGATCAGTGTGGGTCCCAGGAAATGGCACATGTCAGGGAACTAGGGAGTGGGGCACCCAGAAATGGAGCATAGCAGGCCCTGGGCAGACCTGGCCACTGTTGCTGGCAGGCTTTGGTAGGCCGGTTGGTGGGGGGGTGGGGAAGGTGTTCTTACCTGCTGCTCCCTGATCCCTGGTCTTGAGGGCCACAGATTGAGGTTGGTCCCAGGAAATGTCACCTAAATATTTTTCAGTAATCCACATATAGTATTCAAAGTTCTGGTCATTGTAATTTTAGTTCCAAAGGTAGAAGTTAATTGGGTATATTTAATTCCCAATAAAACTCAAGAAGTAAAAGTGACCCATTTTAATTATGAAATGTTCCCTGTTGGCAAATATTAAAAATGTGTATCAGGAGTCAGCCCAATATGTAAATCACAAAGTAAGGGGCAATGGTTTTTATCTTCCACAGACTGCAATTTGCATTTCAAAGAATAAAAGTGCATTTTTGAAAGATGTGGTCATAACAGCAGCAAGAACTGAACCTAAAGAAATACAGCAAAGGACATGTTTCAGTGTATAATATCTCTTTTAAAATATTTTTTTAAATATTTTTAAATATTCTGGTGTGCATACCTGCACACCAGAAGAGGGCACCAGATCTAGATGGTTGTTAGCTGCCATAAAGTTGCTAGGAATTGAACTCAAGACCTCTGGAAGAGCAGCAGCAAGTAGAAGCACTCTTAACCTCTGAGCCATCTCTCTAGCCACAATGTATTACTATCTAAGGCACAAAAATGTGTGGACTAGTGACAAAGCCAGTAGGTTGGAAAGTAGACCAAGAGTAAATGCTTGAAATAACAAGTGGGAAGTTTGTGCTTGTTTGCTTTAATAGAGACTTTCACTGGTTACCAAGCTCTGCGAAATCTGCATCGTCATCTTGCATTTTGGAGACATTTTGGAGATGCTGGTTCAGAATAAGAACAAAACCACAATTATTGAGGCAAATTTGAAACAAGCTTTATTAAAAACTAGCCAGGCCCATACCCAGGATTCCCTGTGTAGAAAGCAGAATTACATCAATCAAGGGCTTATATAAGCAAAACCCACATGATTATGTACTTCTGCCTTCATCCAATGAAAGGAAAGCATATGTCCTGACATACTTCCTGCCTACATTCCTCCTGCCTATGTGTGATCAAGCATAAACCCTATGCAGTTGATGCAAGTAAGTTTATTTACAAAATGGAAAACACAGGAGTTTGCTATCTTGCATGAATAACTCACAGCATTCCAGGAAGTTATCTGTCTTTGGTCAAGTGGGGCTCACAGATTAGAGGCATTGTTGTTTTATAGATCTCTTAATCACAGTAATTTAAACTTAAAATATAATTTTAGACAATCCAGGGAAAATTATGCAGATCCTCATTTCGATGAGTTTTGATGTTTAACTGACTACTCGTGGCATACATATTCCTATTATTCCTTATCTCCTTTTGTTAAGAAAGGTTTCTTAGTTTTAAAGACTGAAGATTACTCTAAAGGGATTGTGGGCTGATCATGACAATGTCTACCATAATTCAACTTCTTTATGCTCTCAACATATTTAGAAATGTCAGAATCAACAACAGAATTTAGAAACCTTTCAAAAAATATTAGGGCTTTCTTTAAAGCTCTATGATTAAATGTACTACTTGGCTCTCTGCCTTTCTTGAATCATATTTCACTGAGAGTTATATAGTCTCTCTTGAAAGTCAGACATTTTGACAGATAGTTACTCTCTGAGTGACAGAAATATAAATTAATTATACCAGCCACTCCAAACTCCCACTATGAGCCTGTTGGCAACTTCTACTAACTTTGATTATATTGCCTAAAGTGTGACAGGACGTCTCCCTACCACCACCCACACTGGCATACAGAATGGCTACATTTTAAAGACTATAGTTGTAAGCTATATATTTTATGTACTTGAGGCAACAAGTTACAAAACCGACTTAAGTTTCAAATGCTTTTATTATTATGACTTCTATTATAATTAACCCAGTTGATATATTTAGAGAGTGCATGATGCTTCCAGTTATGGCCAATTCCACAAGCAATAATCAGACTGTCAATCATTCTCCACAGACATTTCCTCTGGCTCTTATGGAGGGGCTTTAAGCAGACCAATGTTCCTTCTGAGAATACTTGAACATTCTAAATAAAATGTCATTTGAAAGTGGAGTGGATGTCAAGGAATTGTGCCTAAGGCAAAGAGGATTTCAGTGTCCAGATTCCAGGAAAGGAGGGTTCCCAGATGCACCCATCTATCTACATATTGCTTTAGTTTACAAAATATATTTTGATTCACACCGGAGTCTGAGAAGCTGATTAAAGAGTGGTTTCAATGAAGAAGAGGTGATCCTCAGGTAACACTAAATCTGAAAACAGAAGACAGCTTAGGTCACTCAGCATGGCTGACCTGTTGTGAGAATCAGGGTCTCTTTCAGAGAATAAGATTCACTTTGCTGGATGTTGTCACTTGCCTGTTTTCTTTCTCATCAACTTCCATTCTTTTCTGCTTTTGAGGTATGAAAAGTCCCTCAACCGCCTGTATGTAGGAGGCTTATTTTCCAAATCTATTATAGGAAGTAGAGCTTTTAGAAGGTGGGCTTCAGTGTGCAAGCCCTTGACTTTCCAGGACCTGAGCAGTCTTCTCCTACCCAAACTGAAACACAACATCAAGGTCTAAAGTATGTCCTTCTAATTAAGTCAGGTATTTAGTCATAATCTGCTTCTTAAAAACATTTCTGAATTGTCTCTTGTTTCTTGGCATCAAAGTCTCTCTGCATTTTAATTAGTGTATTAATGTCATTTACATTGAAATCAATCAATGATGACTTTGATGCAAAGCTTATTCGCTTATTTTCCGTTATCCACACTTGTGATTTGTCACTCTGCCCATTTTCCTACTCTATTCTAACATTTTTTCTCTGTCATTGAAAAGGAAATCACCTTAACTCCTATTAAGTCAAGGAATCTATTCAAAACTAGTACTGAAGGGCCTGATCTAGGATGTGTAAAACTAGTACTGAAGGGCCTGATCTAGGATGTGTATTCTCCAGGGCGTCATTATCATAAGATGGGTACTAACTGGAAGAGTATGGAGAGTCGTAAGCAACATCCATTGCCTAGGCTTGCTACCTTGTATGTAGATCTCTGCTCCTGACCAGTGTAAAACCTACCTTTTGTGGAAGTCATTAGTGCTGTAGAAATATTCTAGATCTTGATATTCTGAGGACATTTGGAATTAGCTCTAAACATTTTGCTCAATTCAGTCAGAAAACAAAAATGGGGAATAACAAGATTCACCTCAGAAGCAAAGCTCCGAACAAAGCTTTGAACTGTAGTGCTCTGTCTATTCCACCTCAGTGATCAAGCTGTGTAAAACCAGTGTGTCACCAGGATCCTTAGGTGAGCCTTATGTTGGATCTGTGACCAATGAACCACCATGAGAAATGACCTGAGTTAAGGAAGCCCCTGCCACCTGTGGGTGCTTTTTATTGCAGCATGACATGATTTGTTCTGTATGACAGACCTATGAGATGAGATAAACACATAATCTGAGTTTCTTTTCAGCCATGGTTGTGTTACATTTTTACTAACATTCATATTCTGATTTAGAGACATAATTTTATCAAATTGCCTTCAACAATAATCATTTTAATGTGTAGAACTGGGCATTTTTGCTTACCCTTGTTATGTTTTTACTCCTGTTTTATGATTACAACCTCTGTTTTCAGTATTAAATCTAAAGTTGTCAAATCCTAGAAAAAGTGAACAAATCTATCAAGAGAGAGGTAATGCAAAATGCTATTTAATATGTAAAATACTTTTTACATGATTTTTACATTTCCCCAAACATATCAAGCTTACTAAGAAGATGTTTTGTTGGTAAGAAAGTATAAATTCTCTTCATTAAAGAATAGAAATTGGAATCCATCTTTTCTGTATTTTTACATGATCTGTAAATTATGGAGGATAAACCCAGCCCGTACCAGACAAAGCATCTGCCAAGTACCTAATAAGGCTCAGGGTCAATGAAAATAACTTGGAAAAATCATAAAATTATAAACTTTCTCCATCAATTCAACATTAACATACTTAAAACAAATTTATTTTATATTTTTTTCTCTGTCATTCTATGACAAACTTAAGTCTTAATCTCATCAACATCTATTCATTGACAGGAGTTAGACAATAAAGTTGTACCTTAGGAAACATGGGCTATGGAAACTTTAAGCCATTCAGTGTCTTCAGGTCTGCATCTCTACTCCATACCTCCTATGTTGCAGTTCACAGTTGCTCTTGCTTCCTCTTGGACCATCCATATCCTTCCATATTCTCCCTAATAGCTAAGTGTCTTTCTCTTCTGCCTAAACATCTGCTCCATCTAGTTAGTCATAATTTTAACTAGGCAACTACTTAGCTACAATTTTCCTTTTCATAAGATGACTCCTTCTATGCTTCTATTCTACTTCCTGAACTTTATGAGAATATTCAACTTCAGAGCCTAGTTCCAGCTCCTTATATCTTTCCATGTTTCTTGTCTGAAATTAACCTTGATTCATCCCAACAGATCTTGGCTAAATCCTGTTAAAAGTATGTAGCCCACCAAACTTGAAGGAGGACCACTTCCTCCAATTAACTATAGGAATAAAAATATGCCTCAGTAGACATGGTTCCAAATCTTCTAGCCAATCAGAATTACACAAAGGAAAAAAGTGCTAAGAGCTACTTAGAATTGTAAGTTTTCATCTACATATGAAATTCAAAATAAAAGTCAAAAATTGTTTCTCCAGATGAAGCTGAGAATCTTTTTTTCAAGGTCTGTAAAGAATTGAGTTGGTATTTTGATGGGAATTGCATTGAATCTGTAGATTGCTTTTGGCAGGATGGCCATTTTCACAATGTTAATCCTACCAATCCATGAGCACGGGAGATCTTTCCATCTTCTGAGATCTTCTTCAATTTCTTTCTTCAATGACTTGAAGTTTTTCTCAAACAGGTCTTTCACTTGCTTGGTTAGAGTCACACCAAGGTACTTTATGTTATTAGTGGCTATTGTGAAGGGTGTTGTTTCCCTAATTTCTTTCTCAGCCTTTTTGTCTTTGGTATACAGGAGGGCTTCTGATTTTTTTTGAGTTGATTTTGTATCCTGCCACTTTGCTGAAAGTGTTTATCAGCTGAAGAAGTTCTCTGGTTGAATCTTTGGGGTCGCTCATGTATACTATCATATCATCTGCAAATAGTGACACTTTGACCTCTTCCTTTCCGATTTGTATCCCCTTGATCTCCTTTAGTTGTCTTATTGCTCTGGCTAGGACTTCAAGTACAATGTTGAAGAGATATGGAGAGAGTGGGCAGCCTTGTCTTGTCCCTGATTTCAGTGGGATTGATTTAAGTTTCTCTCCATTGAGTTTGATGTTGGCTATAGGCTTGCTGTATATTGATTGCCTTTACTATCTTTAGGTATGTGCCTTGTATCCCTGATCTCTCCAAGACTTTAAACATAAATGGGTGTTGGACTTTGCATTTGTTCAACCATGTTCGTAGCAGCTTTATTTGTAATAGCCAGAACTTGGAAACAACCCAGATGTCCATCAACGGAGGAATGGATACAGAAGTTGTGGTATTTTTACACAACGGAATACTACTCAGCAATCAAAAAGGAGGAAATCATGAAATTTGCAGGCAAGTGGTGGGATCTAGAAAAGATCATTCTGAGTGAAATATCCCAGAAGGAGAAAGACAAACTTGGTATATACTCGCTTATATAGACCTACAAGATACGATAAACATAATGAAATCTACACACCTAAAGAAGATAATCAAGAAAGTGGACACAGGCGAAGGTGATTAATCCTCATTTAGAAAGACAAATGGGATGTGCATTGAACTTATGACAGGAGTCTACCACAAAAGGCATCTGAAAGACTCTACCTAGCAGTGTTTCAAAGCAGACACTAAGACTCATAACCAAACCCTCGGCAGAGTTCAGGGAATCATATGAAAGAAGGGAAGTTAGTATGATATGGAAAGGATAGGAGCTCTACAAGGACCAAATATATCCGGGCACAGGGTCTTTTCTGAGACTGACACTCAACCAAGGACCATCTATGGATATAACCTAGAACTTCTGCTCGGACGTGGCCCGTGGTAGCTCAGTAACCAAGTAGTTTTCCAAAGTAAGGGGAACACGGACTAGTTCTAACAGGATCTCAAGGGCAGGCTGTTTGACCCCCCCTCCCCCAGGGGAGGAGCAGTCTGTTAGGCCACAGAGGAGGACTTTGCAGCCAGCCCTGAAGATACCTGATAAAACAGGGTCAAATGAAAGGGGAGGAGGTCCTCCCCTATCAGTGGACTTGGAAAGGGGCAGGGAGGAGACCAGGGAGGGAGTGCAGGGTTGGGGAGGGAATGAGGGAGCGGGATACAGCGGGACACAGAGTTAACAAAATGTAACTAAAAAGAAAAATAAAATTTTAAAAAAAATGAAAAAAAAAGTCAAAAATTGATGAGGCAGACTAAATTCAATGAAAAATGCATTTAAAGACTAACACAATATGCTGTGAAGGCAGGACAACTTTCTTCAGATAGAGAAATAAAGGAAGTGTTATAAGTTACTCAGTTTCTTTTAAACATAAAACACAAGGTTAGAAAATACCCTTTGTAAAAACAAACATATCAGGAAGCCACAAAGGGATCTATTCTTAACACATTTATAAAGATCATATTTCTATAGCAACTGCTGCTTTCATTATCTAGCTTTCAAAACATTTGATCAAGGTATCCCTTAAGTAGTAAATCTTCAGGGTAAAGCAGAAACCAGAGTACACAAGGGTCAATTCTATTCTGTACATTGTCTCCTCCATGGAGCTATGTTAAAGCCTGGCAGCACATTTGAACCCTCTATACCCTCCACACTGACCTCCAGGTGTGATCACCATGACCTTGAACTCCATGCTTACAAATGACTAATGAGTGAATGTTGCCCCATGGCTAGTGTCCATGGGCATGATTGTCCATCCCCAAAGTTAACACAAGATGTTAATTTTCTGGGAACAATGACCATCTCCTGTGTGCTCTTCTTACTTGATTTGGCAACAATACAATTTCAAAACCATTAACACTGGCTTCAGAGAGAAAGTTATGCCCTAGTTATGTTTGCGATTTTTTACATCATAGCTCTCTGCACACAGCAGATTATGTTTGCTTACTTTCTTATCTATGTCCACCATCAACTAGAAAGCCTTGGAGTAATGATGGGCTTTTTAGGAGGTAAAAGAGTTAGCTTTTCAGTTTTGTCTCCACTGTACTTAGGCAGAGTTGCTGGCTCATATTAGATGATTTGTTTGTTTGTTTGATTTCTTGATTTTGTGTTTGTTTTACATAATTGGTGTTTAGTTTTGTTATTAGTTTCTACCTGAGAAAGAACTGTATGTGAATCTATAATAATATGGCCTTGGTAGCAACAGAAACACTTTCCTATAGGGCGTGAAGGTCAATGTTAGCCTGCAACCAGAGGTCTGGATGGCTGTTACTCCCTCTATACTTTTATATAAAGCAGCTCCAGAAAATAGTAAATGTGCACAGGTGTAGCTGAACTGTGTTGTACTCTCATGATGTGCTTACCTAAAGGTCAGCATTTCTGAGATAAAGCGGTTAGAAACATTTAAGGAATCCAAATCTAAGCGGCAACCTCATGACAGCCAGGAGCTCACTTCCAAACTATTCTCAACCCTGATGTGATCCCTTCTTTCATAATAGAAGGGAACTGCAGATTTGAGCCAAAAGATGGTGAAGGCAGAGGTGAATCTGGGCAACAGTACCCAGGTATAGAACGAGAGGAAACACCCTCCAGTCTCATGAAGACGAAGGACACCGAGTGCAGAGACTGACAAGTGAAGACCATGGTTGCCCCATTGTCCAAGGATGTTTGAATATTTCACAACAGTGACCCACATCAATCAAATCAGCTTAGCTTCTGTCAAAATGGAATGTTTGCTTTCTTTTAGACCTTGGAATTTGTCGCAGAAAGATTTTATGTTATAACTTAACTGTTAGGATTGAACTGAACTCAAACTGCTTTGACATTTTATTCATTGTCCAAGCTAAATGTAATGAGTTTTACAATTTTTTTAAAGATTAGATTAAAAACTATCTACATCAAAAATTATAATTACAGCTTTCCACAAGTGATAAGGTATTTTATTTAAACATATTTGAAAGGTGTTTAAAGTCCTTTTTATTTCAAGTTCTGAATAACCGCAGATTGTATTTTTAAGTGTGACCTTGAGCTGGGCATGGTGGTGTATGCCTTTAATCCCAGCCAGGGCGGCTATACAGACAAACCTTGTCTTGGAGGGGGTGGGGAGTCATATTTGGTTCATAACATTCATGCAACTTTTGAAGCTCTTCATTGGAATTGCCTTTTTCTTTCAATTACTGCTGCCTAATACAAAGACTCTAGTAACCTAAAACATGAGCTTCTTTTTTTTTAATGTTTGCTTCTCCTGAACACTTATTTTTATTTTTATTATTTACACTTTATTCACTTTGTATCTCCCCTGTAGATCCCACCCTTCTCCCCTCCCAATCCCATCCTCCCTCCCCCTTCTCCACCCATGCCCCTTCCCAAGTCCACTGATAGAGGAGGTCCTCTTCCCCTTCCTTCTGATCCTAGTCTATCAGGTCTCATCAAGCCTGGCTACTTCTTCTGTGGCTTGGTAAGACTGCTCTCCCCTCAGGGGAAGGTGATCAAAGAGCAAGCAGAGACAGTCCCTGTTCCTATTACAGTGGAACCCACTTGGACACTGTACTGCCATGAACTACATCTGTGCAAGGGTTCTAAGTTATCTCCATGAATGGTCCTTGGTTGGAGTATCAGTCTCAGAAAAGACCCATGTACCCAGATTTTTTGGTTCTATTGCTCTCCTTGTGGAGCTCCTGTCCTCTCAAGGTCTAACTATTTTCCACTTTTTTCATAAGATTCCCTGCACTCTGCCCAAAGGTTGGCCATAAGTCTCAGCATCTGCTTTGATACCCTGCAGGGTACAGCCTTCCAGAGGCCCTCTGTGGCAGGCTCCTGTCCTGTTCCTGTTTTCTCCCTCTTCTGACGTCCATCCTCTTTGCCTTTCTGCATGGGGATGGAGCATCTTAGCCAGAGTCCTTCTTCTTGATTAGTTTCTTTAGGTGTACATGAGCTTCTTTTTAGACCACACGTATCCATGTGTGCATTTGTGCATGCAGGCATGCATATACCACTACCTCCCATGAGAAGTCTTTTTTTTTTTTTTTTTTTTTTTTTTTTTTTTTTTTTTTTTATTTTTCCTTTTTCACATCCTCTACTTTTTTTTTTTTTTTTTTTCATATCAAATGACAATGATTTCACCGGAATCAGTTCTCTCTTTAGTCTCATTAATTCTATCTTTTAAGGAGTAGCAGGGAGAAGGGGTAAAAACAAATGAGCTCTTAGACAATCCAAAGTTATGTTATCTTAAGTTATAGCTGTGTCTAGCACAATCAGACCATTTCCTTTTCAAAGAACAATCATAATTCAAAGAATGACATGGTTGACAGATATTTAGAAAGGCATTTTCTAGGCAAAACTGAATTTAAATCATTCTCTAGATACTATAATGTGTCTACTTTTTACTATAATTATTTCTACTGACATTAATCAATTGCTTTTACTACATGACTATGAAATATTAATTCTTCCTCCAAAATAACCAATAATTATTTTTTTACAGAATTAAATAGTTAAAAGCCATTTGTAAAGTCAGTAACAATTGAGAATTTTTCTATTTATGACTAATCCATTATAAACAAAAGCCATTCGTAAAAACACAATTCTAGAAAAAGTGCAGTCATGCTAAGAACAGATAAGGAAGTCGAAGGACCTCACAGGATATGCTAGACCAACAGCTCAAACACAAAATTGATTTTAAACTGTATGCTTACACAAATAAATAAAATTCTATCCTTTTTTTCTTGTACATATGCTTAAAAATTCTTACACAAATATAAAAATGTTCATTTCCTTCACAAACTTCTTAGAAAAAAGACTGAAAAGAGTTTATAATCAGCTCCCAAGTTTTACGCTTATCTTTTTCTATCTTTATCAATTTCCTGACACATTTAACCTAAGTGGAAAAATCTTTTTGTCAAATGAAGCATGATAGTCTATAAATAAATGTCCTGAAGAACTCTGCAAGATTACATATATCCCATGTTGCTTTTGGTTTCCCATCTCTTCTTTGCTTCAAACCCCCATGCCAGCTTCTTCTTTTTTCGAGCAGCCTGTGAGTTTTCAGCCTCCTTTTTGGCTTTAACAAACTTGTGGCACGCAATTGCTTTGGCAACTTTTACACCGAGCTCTCGAGTAGCTAGCTGGTTGCTCAGCTCTTCAGCCTTCTCAACATCCCATTCCTCCACAGCCTGGTCTATCCTCTTTTCAAGGCCTGACTTCTCAACTTTTTTCTGTTTAACCGGGGGTTCAAATCTATCATTGGCTCCAAAATATTGAGTAAGCTCCTTCCACTGGGTTTCACTTGAGGACTGCTCACTCTGAGATTCCTTTTCATTCTTCAATTTGCCTTTTTTGGAGCGTTTTCTTTTTTTCTGTCTGAATCTTGATGTTGAATTTTTCTGTTCAGAATTTTTTTTATGCAATTCTTGAAATTTATTCCACATGTTTAGGGGAATTCCAGAAGGACATTTGTCATATGCATTTGTGTCAGTCTCTGTTTCAGCTTTTGGCTTGCATGCTGGGAAGTCTGACATTTTTGGCTTCCTACTGCTGTCAGTCTTTCCATCTTCCTGTAAGTTAAGTTCTGAAAGTTCTGGGTTCTCTAGTATGGCTTCATCTTCAGAATTTGATTCAACATCACTTTCATTTAGCCCAGGAGGTAACAGCCCACTCCACATCTTTTCTTCCAGCAGGAAGCAGCGGCGCGGCGGCCATCTTAGCACCCTGCCAACATCGTGCCTTCCCATGAGAAGTCTTATCTGCCTTCTCCCCCCTCAAAAGCGCATCTGGTGATGGGGGCATCATAACTTCTTCCTGCTGCCTCAGAGTTCTCTGGCTCTGAAACCCTCCCTGGAGACTTTAGGCAACACTTACTGTACAGGGTGTTATTTCTTTTCTTTCTGAGTTTTTCTTTTTTTAAGTCCAATCTCTCTTGTTTTAATAGCAATTTAACATTTGGATTATTCTGAAACCTATTCAGTCAGACTACACAAGTGGCATTCTTATAACACTCACCCACATAGCCCATATGTCATATTCTGGGCAGGCAAGATGTTAAATAAAGCCTTAATAGATGCAGGAAGGATACATGCACGCAGAAATCATGATATTTGAGATAACTGTTTAACTGTAACTTTGCCTCACTCTGTCAAGAGAGGAAAAAAGAAAGAATTGTTCATTTAGGTTTTCTTGGATCTTCTTTACCTTTTACCATTTGCGGATACATGTTCCAAATCTCAGCTGTATTACTCCACTTTTGTCTTTTATTTATTTTGTTTAGCCTTTTACTTGACTCTTTGTTTTAGTCTTCTTTTATAACTGCATTTATAACTCAATATAAAACAAGAAACTGTAGGAATGCTCAGGCAGGATAGAGATGATGCTCTGCTGAGGGGAGCAGGTGCCTGGCCCTGTAAGTCCCAGAAGGGAAATTACCACCAGGATTAATGCTGTGGTTTGTTTCACAGATCAAAACTGGGATTTGATTATATAATGAACAGGAAACCTGCAGATAATATTTCTTAGTTTTTTAACTCTCCATGTATTTCCTGATCACTCTCAGTGATTACAAGAGTAACACTGGACACTCATTTTGTCAAATAGTGCCAAACAACTGGTGAAAACCAGAAAAGCAGCCATTCAGCTCACCTGTCATTGAATGTTCATGAGGCAAAATGCCCAGATCTTTTCACAAGCTTCAGACACAGCCCTGTGATGTTCTTAGAGGCTTCAATTCTGGGAAAGCTGTCATGTGCACAGAAAAATCATTCACAGCCTCTTGTGTTCACAGAGACACAAAGATATAAACTGTAAAACAGAAGTGTTCTGGGGCTAGTTTGTCACTGAGCAGAAAACATGGCAAGTGGAGATCTCTTTTGTAAGGTACCATTTCTAAGAGTGGAGTGAAGTGTGCAGCCAAGGAGAGAGTGATATCCGGTGACAAGTGGTCACACAGCACCAGCCTGGGACCAGTCACTTCACATGCACTGCTTTCTTGAAATATTCAGAACCTACCAGGATGTGGCTTATGTCAGTACTGTTAACACTACTAATCACTAATATAGTAGTATGACTTCTAGAACAATGGCTATATATTGGTACAACCACTTTTCATTTTGCCACTTAGTCTGACAACTACCTCTTTATTAATCCTTGTTACACTTTGAATATGAAATATCCTTCAAAAGTATGCAGATGGTGGTACTCATTTGAGAATTACTAAAACTCTGGGAGGTGGCAAGTGAGTCAGTACATGCCTCTTTGAAGGTTACATCTCCTCCCTTTCTCTTTACTTCTTGTGTGTGCTGAATAGACAGCTCCTCTCCTTCATGCTTCTGATATCATATGCCCTGTCCTAGTGCATGGAGCTGACCAAGCATTGATAGAGCCAGGATAACACCTTATACATCAATTCAGTCAGCTGTTGTTTTTTAAATAAAGATGCAAAATGACTTATACAGTTCCATTTAGTAAGTAGGGGGAGTCAGTGAACCCAGCGAAGCCAGACATTGGGTAGAAAGTGTTCCTAAAGCTTCTTCCATGAATGCTTCTATGTGCTGTCCTTCATGGAAAGCTGTGTGTATTAGGACGTACTGTCAAGTGCTTTGCCTTTATCATAGCTTTGCATTGTGTTATTTTCCTATGTGTATTTCTAATGAAATATACAGAGTTCATTAATTTTCATGTAATGAACTGCTAAATGGGGAAGGCTGACTCCATGCTTTACGACTGAAGGTCTGTGATAGACACTCCAGTAGACATCATCTATACCCACGACATCATGTAGGGTCGCTGCCAGGGATGACGAGATGAAACAGCAGGCTCTGGACCACAGAGTCCTTGAAAGTTCCTTGAAAAAAAAATGTATAAACACAAAAGGAAGTCAAAGGTAGCTATTTTAAGTAAAATAGGATAGACTATCCGAAAGCATCTCAGATAGGACCCAGCATATCATCTGCTGCCTTAAGGTGATCATGTAGGTGATGTTCCAGCCTTCAAAAATGAGGCAACCTTTCCGAGAATTAGACTGTGATGTTTTGAGTATCACCTATCTAAAGGATGTCACAGTGACTTTGTAAGAGAATTCTTTCACAGAAAACACAAACTTACCTCATGCTCTGGTAGGTGCTATCTTCCCTCACTGTCTTTCCAGCTAAACAATCTTCAGTTTCTACTGAACTCTAACACTCACTAGTCACTGGCTGACTTAAGTCACACCCTCCTCTTAAGCTATGCTTCTTTCACTTGGTTTCTTTTTTCTTTCTTTAATTCATGCAGAGGTGATATATTCCATGATGTAGGTTTTGGAGGTGGGGAGAAGGGGATTGAATTTAGGTTGTCATGTTTGGTGGCAAGTACCTTAACCTT
Organism: Psammomys obesus; assembly: GCF_907164565.1. Lineage (NCBI taxonomy): Eukaryota > Metazoa > Chordata > Mammalia > Rodentia > Muridae > Psammomys > Psammomys obesus. The sequence continues at coordinate 12,482,840 of NW_026585626.1, read as the reverse complement.
CTGAGATATTTCATCAGCTCTGTAATTTTTTTTTCTTTGTGTCTCTCTAGGAGCCATTGTATTGACAACTCATACACACATGTCCATATCCCTCAACTTCCATAGCGCCAGAACATGAGCAGTAAATAAGCACAAGTCTGAGTAAGAAGATACTTAACTTGTCTCTCATTCCTGTAACTAGGTAATAGGACCAGGTTTTGTTTGTTTGTTTGTTTGTTTGTTGCTCTAGCATTCTCTTTAACACAACACAAAACTAAGCAGAGGTGAATTGCCCATGAGCACACAAGTCAATGAACTGGGACTAGATTCAGGTTCTTTGAGTCCAGGTTTTATGCTCATCTTTCCAGAAAATCAACTAACAAACTTTGCAACAATAAGAAAGAAGAAAGAAAGAAAGAAAGAAAGAAAGAAAGAAAGAAAGAAAGAAAGAAAGAAAGAAAGAAACGTAAACCTAGTAAAGGCAATATACAGCAAGCCTATAGCCAACATCAAACTCAATGGAGAGAAATTTAAATCAATCCCACTGAAATCAGGGACAAAACAAGGCTGCCCATTGTCTCCCTACCTCTTCAACATAGTACTTGAAGTCCTAGCTAAAGCAATAGGACAACTAAAGGAGATCAAGCGGATACAAATCAAAAAGGAAGAGGTCAAACTGTCACTATTCGCAGATGATATGATAGTCTATATGAGGGACCCCAAAAATTCAACCAGAGAACTCCTTCAGCTGATGAACACCTTCAGCAAAGTGGCTGGATACAAAATCAACTCAAAAAAATCAGAAGCCCTCATGTATACCAAAGACAAAAGGGCCGAGAAAGAAATCAGGGAAACAACACCCTTCACAATAGCTACTAATAACATAAAGTACCTTGGGGTGACTCTAACCAAGCAACCTGTTTGAAAATAACTGTTTTCTACCTATTTGAAAATAACTTTAAGTCTCTGAAGAAAGAAATTGAAAAAGATATAAGAAGATGGAAAGATCTCCTGTGCTCATGGATTGGTAGGATTAACATTGTGAAAATGGCCATCTTGCCAAAAGCAATCTACAGATTAAATGCAATTCCCATCAAAATACCAACTTAATTCTTTACAGACCTTGAAAGAAAGATTCTCACCTTCATATGGAGAAAGAAAAATCCCAGAATCGCTAAAACAATCCTGTCATCTGTAGGTATCTCCATCCCTGATCTCAAGCTGTACTGCAGAGCAATAGTAATAAAAACTGCATGGTATAGGCATAGAAACAGAAAGGAGGATCAATGGAATCGAATAGAAGACCCAGAAATGAACCCACACACCTATGAATACTTGATTGTTGACAAAGAAGCCAACACCATTCAATGGGAAAAAAGACAGCATCTTCAACAAATGGTGTTGGTCCAACCAGATGTCTACATGCAGAAAAATGAAAATAGATTCATATTTATCACCCTGCACAAAACTAAAGACCAAGTGGATAAAAGACCTCAACATAAAACCAGATACTCTAAATAGGTTAGAAGAAAAAGTGGGGAAGAGCCTAGAACTCATTAGCACAGGAGACAACTTCCTGAACAGAACACCAACAGCACAGGCTCTAAGAGCAACAATCAATAAATGGGACCTCATGAAACTGAAAAGCTTCTGTAAAGCAAGACACTGTCGTCAGAACAAAATGACAGCCTACAGACTGGGAAAGGATATTCACCAAACCTATATCTGACAGAGGGCTGATATCCAGAATATATAAAGAACTAAAGAAGTTAAAAAGCAATAAATCAAGTAATCCAATTAAAAATTGGGGTACAGAGCTAAACAGAATTCTCTGTAGAGGAATATAGAGAAACACTTAAAGAAATGCTCAACCTCATTAGCCATCAGGGAGATGTGAATCAAAACAACCCTGAGATTTCACCTTATACCCATCAAAATGGCTAAAATAAAAAACTCAAATGATAACACATGCTGGAGAGGTTGTGGAGAAAGGGGAACCCTGCTCCATTGCTGGTGGGAATGTCAATTGGTACAAGTACTTTGGAAATCAATCTGGCACTTTCTCAGACAATTTGGAATAGTGCTTACTCAAGATCCAGCTATTTCACTCCTAGGCATATACCCAAAATTTGCTCAAGTATACAACAAGGACATTTGCTCAACCATGTTAATAGCACCTTTATTTGTAATAGCCAGAACCTGGAAACAACCCAGATGTCCATCAGTGGAGGAATGGATACAGAAATTGTGGTATTTTTACACAATGGAATACTACTCAACAATAAAAAACAAGGAAATCATGAAAAGATCATTCTGAGTGGAGGTATCCCAGAAGGAGAAAGACACAGATGATATATACTCACTGATATAGACCTGTAAGATATGACAAACATAATGAAATCTATACACCTAAAGAAGATAAACAAGAAAGAAGACCTGGGGTAAGATGATCAATCCTCACTAAGAAAGAAAAATGGGATGGGCATTGGATATAGGAAAAAACAAGTAACAGGACAGGAGCCTACCGAAGAGGGCCTCTGAAAGACTCTACCTAGCAGTGTATCAAAGCAGATACTAAGACTCATAACCAAACCTTCAGCAGAGTACAGAGAATCATATGAAAGAAGGGGGAATTAGTATGACATGGAGAGGATAGAAGCTCCACAACGACCAAATATATCTGGGCACAGGGGTCTTTTCTCCACAAAGGACCATGTATGGATATAACCTAGAACCTCTGCTCAGATGTAGCCCATGGTAGCTCAGTAACCCTAGTAAGGGGAACAGGGACTATTTCTGACAGGAACTCAATTGCAGGCTCTTTGACCTCCCCACCCCACCCTCCTCTGCTAGGCCACAGAGGAGGACTTTGCAGCCAGTCCTGAAGATAGCTGATAAAACAGGGTCAGAGGAAAGGGGAGGAGGTCCTCTCCAATCAGTGGACTTGGAAAGGGGCAGGGAGGAGATAAGGGAGGGAGGGTGGGTTTGGGAGGAAATGAGGGAGTGGGATATAGCTGGGATACAGAGTTAATAAAAATGTAACTAATAATAAAAATTTTAAAAAGATAAAAAAGAAACAAAGAAAGAAAAACAGAAAGAAGGAAGAAAGAAAGAAAGAAAGAAAGAAAGAAAGAAAGAAAGAAAGAAAGAAAGAAAGAAAGGAAGGAAGGAAGGAAGGAAGGAAGGAAGGAAGGAAGGAAGGAAGGGAAAGAACGAGTCATCTACTGAAATGACACTTGTGAAAAAAATAACAGGGAGCCCTGTGGGAAGCAATGGTTCAATCAAATTGGCACAGTCAGTGGTCTCAGTTCTTACTTTGAGGACCTTCAGATGAGGAAAGTCAAAGTTTTATGCCTTGACAGCTGTCCCTGGAAGCAAGGATCCAAGGCATTCTGCAAACCTGGCTCCACTTGTCCCACTTTGTAGTTAGATTTAGTTAATCTTCTTCTTGAGACAGAAACACTCTGTCTTTTATGGAGTTTTATGGAGACAACTTTATCTAGAATCCCCTAGTTTCTAGAAAGTTAGAATATGTGGGTAGTTGAAACTACCCTGTAATGACTTTTCATGGTGACTTAAGAAAATTTCTATTAGTCAAAATCTGTAGACTATAAAGCACTAAGTATGTGCCTTACTATTAACAATGAAATGTGGTTAATAAAACTGTGTCCATATTTGTTTATCAAATATAATAAATATGCTAATGAACAAGGTCATCAAAGGAGAATTCAAGGAGGAGAAGACGGACATAGAGTATTGCCACAGACCAGCCCAGTCGGGTCCTCTTCGTCCATGGGAGAATCAGGGTTTGGATATCAGGAAGGCACAGTTTCAGGCGAGTTGGCAGACAGAGGCGACACTGAGATAGCTTTGACTCTGCTGTAATTTTACTGAAGTCAGGCTAACAATTTTATAGTGATTTCATAAGGAAGCACCTTAAAGTTGGCATGCTTTCCAGAACATTCAAACTTTTACCATGGATACAAAGTTTATGTTTTAACTCGAAAGTGTAGCCAAGCATAAAGCAGTGCCCACAAGAAATCTCAGCCTAGAAACTTTCTTATCAACACAAACAAGAAACAAAAACCTCAAACTGTGGTCTCATTATCACTGACTAGTGAAGGGGAAAGTCAGGAGCTGTAATAGTCCTCCAAGCCAAGTCAAACACCTGCCAAAGTCTTTTTCTACACTGAAGTCTAAATACACCTTGGTCAACCATCCTCCCATATGTCTTGCTAAAGATTTATAATCTTCCTTAGAAACAAGACACTAAAGGGAGGCATGCTCAAGCCTGCTGTACTTGCTTATGCTATTTTTTCCTAAGATGGAGCCCATTATTTCTTTTTCTATTCTTAGAAAGCTTTCTGATACTAAATCTAATTCATTACTTCTTTTTCTTTACTCTATTCTTGCTAAAGCTTTTAATAATCTATCAAAAATATATTTCCTTGAATAGTTAGTTGTGCTGTACCAGGAATCATAGAGAAAAATCAAAAGGCTCATTCAATCCTTCATCTGAAAAAGCAGGATTTTCAGAGTACATCTTTTTGGCGTAGATGGCCAGGGGGAACATCCAGGGACTTCCAGGGAGCAGATCCCCGTAGGAAACATGTCTACTCGTCTTAGCAGCATAATTTTATGCTTATATAGCACAATTTTATGCTCATATAGACTCTGGAGTTAGTGTGGCAGAGTATGTTTATGTTTTTTGCTCAGTTATTCTATAAACCTAAAGCCACTGTAAAGGATAGAGTCTAAAGACTGAAACTTATTAGGAGTAGATACCATGTGTGTCTTTCTGCTTCTGGAATAGCTCGCTCAGGATAATATTTTTCTAGTTCCCACCATTTGCCTACAAATTTCATGATTTCCTTGTTCTTAATTGCTGAGTAGTATTCCATTCTGTAAAAGTACCAAAATTTCTGTATCCAGTCCTCCACTGATGGACATCTGGGTTGTTCCCAGGTTCTGGCTATTACAAATAAAGCTGCTACAAACATGGTTGAGCAAATGCCCTTGTTGTGTTCTTGAGCCTCTTTTGGATATATACCTAGGAGTGGTATAGCTGGATCTTGAGGAAGCACTATTTCTAATTGTCTGAGAAAGAGCCAGATTGATTTTCAAAGTGCTTGTACCAGTTGACATTCCTACCAGCAATGGAGGAGGGTTCCCCTTTCTCCACATCCTCTTCAGCATGTGTTGTCACTTGAGTTCTTGATCTTAGTCATTCTGATGGGTGTAAGGTGAAATCTCAGGGTTGTTTTGATTCATATTTCCCTGATGAATAAGGATGTTGAGCATCCTTTAAGTGTTTTGCTGCCATTCAATATTCCTCTATTGAGATTTCTCTGTTTAGCTCTGTACCCCAATTTTTAATTGGATTACTTGATTTGTTGCTTTTTAACCTCTTTAGTTCTTTATATATTCTGAAAATTAACCCTCTGATAGATAAGGGTTAAGTTTAGGGTATATACTCACTTATAAGTGGATATTAAACATAATATAGTATAATCATACTAAAATCTGTACACCTAAAAAAGCTAAGCAAGAAGGAGGACCCTGGGTAAGATGATCAATCTTCATTCAGAAAGGTAAATGGAATAGACATTGGAAAAAGGTGAAAATAAGAAACAAGACAGGACCCTATCTTTGACCTCCCCACCCCTGAGGGAGGAGCAGCCTTGCTAAGCCACAGAGGAGGACATTGCAGCCAGTCCTGAAAGAGACCTGATAAACTAAGGTAGATGGAAGGGGATGAGGACCTCCCCTATCAGTGGACTCAGAGAGGGGCAGGGAGGAGTTGAGAGAGGGAGAAAGGGTGGGCTTAGGAGGGAATGAGAGAGGGGGCTACAGCTGGGATACAAAGTAAATAAACTGTAATTAATATATAAAATAAAAATTGAAAAAAAGACAGGAGCCTACCACAGAGGGCCTCTGAAAGACTCTACCCAGCAGGGTATTAAAGCAGAGACTCATAGCCAAACTTTGAGCAGAATGAAGGGAATCTTATGAAAGAAAGGGGAACTAGAAAGACCTGGAAGGGTCTGAAGCTCTATAAGGAGAACAGCAGACCCAAAAAAAAATCTGGGCCTATGGGTCTTTTCTGAGACTGATACTCCAACCAAGGACCATTCATGGAGATAACCTAGACCCCTTGCTCAGAGATAGTCCATGGCAGATCAGTCTCCAAATGGGCTCTCTAATAAGGAGGACAGGAGGTGTCTCTGAGGAACTTAGTAGCTGATTCTTTGATCACCTTCTCTGGAGGGGAGAGCAGCCTGACCAGGCCACAGAGGAAGACTATGAAAGACAGTCCTGATGAGACCTGACAGGCTAGGGTCAAATGAAAGGGGAGAAGGACCTCTACTATCAGTGGACTGGGGAAGGGACATGGGAGGAGATGAGCGAGGAAGGGAGGGAGGGCAGGATTGGGAGGGAATGAGGGTGGGGCTGCAGCTGGGATACATAGTGAATAAACTGTAATAAATAAAAAAATTATATTAAAAAAATCAAAAAAGAAACTTATTAGGAGACAAAGCAAAGATAGTAACAAATCTCAAGCTCAGTGTCTCCTTGATACCAAGATACTGCTCTATCTAGAGATAGAGTCTATAATGTCCCCTTGGTTGTAATGTGCCCTCCTCCAACATCTCTCTGTCCTGTTATCTCTACCTGAGCGTTACTACTGTAGAACAACAATAGAAACAAAGCAAACAAAAACCATTATTTCAACTTAAAGTTGCTATACTGTCCACAGAGTTCATATCTATGTCTATATGCCATATCCTACTCTCATTTTAACTGCATTTGCCATCACTGTTTAATATATTCAGGGGCAGTGAAGATAAACTTCGCACTCCAATAATAAAGCTATGACATCACTGTTCCATTGGCCATAAGAAGATAAAGTATTAAATAATAATTAGGCCCTCTTGAGGGTGTCTCTCTTTATCTCATTAGACAGAGCCTGTTGACTTTTTAGTTCAGGCATTGGTCTTAGCTTTCTTTCCACAGGTTCTAAGTTATCCATAAACCTTTAATGTGATAGCCCTGCATGATATCAACTGTTCTCTCTCACTACTTTCTCTTCTTATACAGATATCACTTCTCAGTTATTAGCAGAACTAAATAAATCAAGATGGCACAGAAAAATCAAGAAAAGACAGGTACATTAAAACACTATCTAACCATGTAGTTAAGACTTCCTTGAACTTTAGTTGTTCCCTGTTCCATTTTCATCATGCTCATATTACAAGCATGTACCATCATGCTGTGCTTAACTCAAATATTGTAGGTGTTACCAGGTAGTTTTCAAACATTTATTGTGTGTGTATATATTCCCTAATGTAATGATACAAATTCTTTCTTCAAGCATAAGGACTGATTTTATATGTTGAACAAAAACTGCAATTTCTTTATATTGCCCCGTCTTTTTCAGATGTACACAAAATGAAAATGACTTTTTACTGTCTATGCCACCCTCAAGGTATCACATCACATCACATCACATCACATCACATCACATCACATCACATCACATCACATCACATCACATCACATACAAATATGAGAAGTACAATTTATTTGGGGTTGTTCAGTTGGAGAGGGAGGTTTTGCTAGCTCACCATCATCAACTGTGCAATGAAGCTATAGAAAAAAAAGAATGCTAATTAGAACCCTTAAACATGATGAAAACCATCGCCCGCCCTTGCCTGAAAATAAGTCAGGTTGACATAGGAGAGGTGAGACCTAATCCCACCCAACCACTAACTCTTCTGACATTTGGCATCTGAGTCTTCACCATGTGATTATTGGGCTTCTAACTCACCTGCTAAAGATTGAGTAGAACCAGTAATTACAGACAAGCTGAGTCAGAGTGCTTTGCTGTGTGGCTTAAACAATAAATGAGTTGATTATCCCACATAATGAGCAATCCATGAGTCAGGCAGTCAGACAATTTAGTAAGAACAGTAACAACTTTCCCAGGAACCCACATTCTTCCCTGCCAGGTTTTTTGCTATTTATTTAGTTCTTGCCCTCAAGCTGTCCGCTTGTGGTTGCCGGAAGACTGAAGCAAGTCTCAGCATCTCATCTTCACACAGCAACAGCCAAGGTCCAGTGAGATGATCCTTCTTTGTACTTACCTGCTTTCGTTTATTTATTATTATTATTGTGTGTATCTTCCTTTCTTTCTCTCTGTCTCTGTTACTGTCTCTTTACCTTTCCTTCTCTCTCTTTCTTTCCCTGTATGTATGTACATGTGCGTACATGCATGTGTGTGTGTGTGTGTGTGTGTGTGCAGGTGCGTGTGTGTATGTGAAAATCGGAGCACAACTTAGAGAAATCAGGTCCCTCCTGCCACCTGACATCTGAAATCATCATGCTTGGACAGCAAGTGCTTTCATCCACCAAGCCTTCTTGTCAAACTAGCATGATGAGTAGCATGAACCTAGGCCTCAGACAGGAAAGGTAGGCACGCAACCACTGATGTACATCCCCTCCATCTGTATCATTCTTTTAAGAATGGAGGAGACTTTTTTAGAGTCCGCGCTATGGCCTCTAAATATACATCACTACAGCCCCTACCGTCAACGACAAATTCTGTTCAGATGTTTGGCATTTTTTAAAGAATTGAACCTTTTGTTTTCTTATTGCTGTGTTTTATCATTTGTTTGAATATTTTGAATAACAGTCTTATCTTTTCATATCTTCATGTTTTTCACAGAGCCAATCTTCTTATTTTTAATAAACAACATTTAGCCTTTTCTAATTTGTTCTCTTATGGGTCATGCTTTTGTTGTTGTGGCTCATGCTATCATTACCTTAAGGCCATCTGTATTTTCTTATGCTATATTTAGACTTCTGCCTTTGAATTGCACAGTTACAGTCATTCCATTATCTCTTGGTAGTGACTATTATAAAAATAGGCAAAAGCATTCCTATTAAAAAAAAATCTCTGGTAATAAACACAGAGTTGCCATAATCTGTTTTAACTATTGATTTTAAAACTTCTTCGAAACTTGAAATAATTTTTATGCTAAGATTTCTTAAATAAACAGAAATTTAAAAAAATATGAAATATGTAAATATTTATTTTAAGTGATTGCTTCACAAGATCAAGGAGGCAGGAGAGTCTAAAGATCTTGCACCTTAAAAAAAAGAAAACAGACCACTCATGTCTGTCCTGTCTGAAGACTATGAATGGGAAATTCCTTCTGGCTTAGGGATACCTGTCTTTTTCTTCTATGTAAAATTTCAGGTGATTATATGAATCTGACTGACATTAAAAAGGGCAATTTGCTCTTTCTACATTCACAGATTTTAGTGTTGATTTTATGCAGACAAAGTCTACATTAACAGCATTCTCTCCATTACAAATTCACCCTGTCAGCTTCACTCCCATTTTCATTTGCTTACATACACTCTCCACGTAAAGATACAATGGAGTCTTACTCCAGCCTTTCCTGAATATAATCAAGGATGTCCTAAATCCTTCCCCACAAACACAATTAAGAGTCCTTAGAGAGTGTATCCAAGTCCAGTGCCTACAGCTTTCCGTTGGAAGGCCCAGCCTGGGAGAAGAGTGATCACAGAGGTCTGTAGGAATCCTGGGTCTGCCATACCTGTTGTTCTCTAACAGTCATGTTGTAAGGTATGGCTTCTGGATCCTCTCAAGTGAATAAGCTTTGATAATCCATAACATTCCAATTTCAGCCTTTGAAGCACTCCTCCGTACAGTCAAGACAGACTGTAATTCTAGGTAGTCACTTGGAGCTGTCTTTGATCCATGTATCACCAACCAATCTGACAAACTATTATAGCCATTAATAACTCCCTGAGCTGAAATACTGCATACAAGCCTATAATCAGTGAGCCCCTACTAATAAAGTCGACCTGATCTGACATTCTATTTCTCCTATCATTATACCACACTCTTGCTATTATTACTTATGTATTCCTAGGTTTCTGTCTGTATCAAACACAAAGAGTTCATTTGGGTTGCAACAGATCTCATGATTATACTTTTTTTTTTTTTTTCATCTTAACATAGAGACCTTCTAGGTTTGGAAGAAATGAGGTAGAATCAAGAAGTGTGGTGGGTCTGAGTCCTGATAAGAATCAAGCCTGACTTGCATAAAAACTGCCTGAGGAAATACACTATAATTTCTTAGGGTCCACTCTCATAGGGTTGGAAGTCAGTTATATGATTAGGGGTGCACTGCAGTCCCCCGCGCAGAGTAGCTACTTTTGTTTCTCAGAGTGCCTGCACTTCCACAGAACATATACAACCTTTGAGGCTGGAAGTTCATGATGTATTGTAATTCAAAAATCTTTATATGCTTTTTTGCAATGGCAAACCTGTGATTTTCAGAGATGGCAGTGTTCTTATAAACATACGTAAGTCTTGGGACCATGGTGCTTCAGGTGTGAAACTGAATCAACAAATGTAGCTTTTTCTAGTGTCACTCTGCCTAGCAGCATCAGAAATAATCACCCAATTTTATTATATTTGTTATTTTTTCTGATATATTTGAAAATATCGTATAGGTGGTCACCCATTTCTTGCATTTCAGTGAGTAATTAGAAAGATTCGATGCAGATATTTTGTATATTTTCCTTGGCAGATGTACTAAGGATTGTATCCTTACAACTGAAAACAGAGTTATTGGCATGGCATGGCATAAACAAAACATATTATAAAACCAGTTCCCAAACAGATTTAGAAAATTTATAGTTAAAATGCTTTTCAGAAGAAAATAATTATCCTGCTATCAAGATGTCATAAGTCAAGAATCTTCAGAGAAAGAGAACCTATAGAACCTATATATTTTATATATGTGTATAATATATATGCCTATAATATATGTTGTACAAATACACACCTTTTTTCTCTTCTTCTTTAATATATGTAATATAATACATATTTGTATATTATTTGTGACATTCGTATATATGCACACATGTGTATGATTCATCTCTTTTAAAGTCAGGAATATAATATGTTAAGGTAACGTATTGTGAGTTGGCATCTCCTGTGGTTATGCAGTCTAGTAAACCCAAAATCTGTAGTATGACTTTACACTCTGTATTCAGAAAAGTCTTAACTTGCACAGCATTTCTGCTTACTACAGGAGATGAAGCTTTTTCTTCTGCTCAGGCCTTCAAATGATGGGACTGGACCCACTCACACTGTGGAGAGTAATCTATCAGCTTTACTTGAAGTTGATTGAATGAAATGTTGATCTCATATTAAAACATCATCGAAGCAAAAATACAAAGATAGCCAGTGTTCCTGAGGGATTTAATAAACACTGATCCTAGAGTCCTGTTGATAGATGCTGACTTGACTGACCATTGATCATTAGAAATGCTTAAATTCCCCCAAGAAATTATCCCCCAATGTCAGTAAAAGAACTGCTAGATCAATTAAGATGACTTTCGTGTAGAGAGGAGCCTACCCTCCCTGGAAGCCCTGGGCCTCAAATAAAAGTGCAGCTAGTAAGAAAGGGGAAGAAGGGAATGCTCTGTAATTAAGGGCACATTTACATCGTACAAGGCTAGAGAGATGGTTCAGTAGGTAAATGTTCTTACTGTGTAAGAATGAGGACCAAAGTTTGAATCTTTAGGACCCAAATTAAAAATTAGACCCTGAGTGTTTAATATTCTGGATGTCTCTAATTCTAGGTCTTCTACATTGAAATGGGAGGGAGAGGTCATGGAAGCAGAACAGTAATAAAACCACAAAAAGACTTTCTCAAACAAGATAGGATAGGACTTATACCCTCACACCCACAAATGAGCTCTCATCTCCATACATGAACTGTGAGGTATGTGACTGTATATACACACAAACACAAACACACTTACATACACACAAGCACACACCCCAAAAGGATTACATCATCTCTACTCCACAGTTAGAAAGTAAGCTGGTTTTCTCATTGTTTTTCTTGTTCAGTAATGCTTTAACCTCTTTTACATTAGGCTAATTTAAATTTACATTAATCAAAATAAATACAACTAAAAATTAATTTCACAATCATATTAGTCACATTTCGGGAGCTCGTCTAGGACTATTATGTCAGCCAACAGAGAGAATTCCTGCAGCACAGAAAGGTTTGCTTCATTGTCACTGAGGAAATAATAAACTGATTCCAGTGGCTCACGCCAGCAACTGAAGACCTGAAGATCATTAAGAAATGATGGCAGCTCAGTCTCCAAGTGGGTTCCCTAGTAAGGGGAGCAAGGACTGTCTTTGACATGAACTCAGGGGGCCGGCTCTTTGATCACCTCCCCCCTGAGGTGGGGAGCTGCCTTGCCTGGCCACAGAGGAAAACAATGCAGACAGTCCTGATGAGACCTGATGGGCTAGGGTCAGATGGAAGGGGAGGAAACGCTCTCCTATCAGTGGACTAGGAGAGGGGTATAGAGGGAAAAGAGGGAGAGGAGGGTGGGACTAGGAGGAGACAAGAGAGGGGCTACCGCCAGGATACAAATTGAATAAATTGTTATAAATAATAAATAAAAGAAAAAAAGAAATGATCCTGCTGTCTTCTAGATTTCTATGCAGTTGAAAGAATGGCATGGGAATGGATAATTATAACAGAAGGCAAAACTGACAATCATAGCCTATTCATTACACACATATTTAAAAGAAACCAGATGTTTTATTTTGTGTTAGTGATAGAAATGGCATCCAGAAAATTCAAAGCAAGCACTCTGCCACTGAGCTAATTCCCCTGTCTCTCACTTTTTATTTTTCTTCCATACTTCTTAAAGCATTTAAGGCCCATTTACTCCTGAGATGTTCAAACAATACTTCCACATTGCTTCAAAGACAGAATGTTTATAAGCATAAAAACCACGGGACACTGGGATAAATGAGGCACCCTTTAAAGTCAGACATGAGCCTGTGGTTGCTGCCTGTTTATTGTGAACCCATCCTGAATCTGTACATTCAGGAAGGTCTCAAATTAATATTCAAGAATTGTAATCACAAGTAATAAGTATGAATCCTGATTACAACTTCCTTCCTGAATGATTACGATTTAGAAGATCCAGCAGGCTGTTTGCAAAGTTCACAAAATGCGGATATTTAGAACCAGAATTTCAATTCCTGATTTTCTACAGAGACTAGAATACTACATAACCCCAATGATTGTCTAGCTACCTGTGCAGTCAGTGACCTTCCTGGAAGCCTAATTATGATAGAACAGTTTGGCCTACCTGGTATCAATCACAAGCTTGGAGCAGGACTGCTCTATGTCAAGACTCTTTGAATATGGGGTTTTCGGACGAGATGGGTGGTTTTTCAGGGCCCCTAAGCAACAACATCTCTCTGGCTGATCTGGTTAGAACTGGCCAGGAGCTTGATGTGTCCAGATCCTTTGATCTCTAATGTCAGAACTGACTCCAGTTGTTAAATCTCTGTCCACTGTCTTTGTAAAGTGTTGTACCATTTAGATAAACAGGGAAGCTTGCCTTCTCTAAAAACAAAAATGCTAGAGAGAAGAAATAGAAATAAATCATGAAAAGCCATTTCTTCTTCTAATAGAGTCTTAATTATACTAGAATTTGAATTCTTGGAAGTATATCTTTAAGGATAAATTATGCTAAGACACATTTAATGTTGGTCCCTAAGAAATAAGTCTATATCCTCATCTCTACAACCTAAGAAATTGACCTCATTTGGAAAAAGAATTTCTGCAGATGTATGGACTTTAGGATAAAACCATCCTTACCAGGTAAACACATGAGAAGTGTTTGGAAGCACATGGAAGAAAGACATAGACACAAAGGAGTATTAAGGTCAAGAGTAAGGAGCCCAATACAATCTAAGGGACACTTGGAGCCATCATGTCCTATAAGGAAAGCAAGGATTCTCCCTTAGAGGCTCAAGGATGATAGTCTTATTAAAATGCTTTTAATTCATCTTCTTTAAAACAGGGAAAAATAAACTTCTACTGGTTAAAACCATCAAAAACGAAGTAATTTGCTGTAACGGCTATAGCAAACCAACACAAAAACTATGTTAGACATTATTACTTCCTATTAATTAAAAACTTTGGTCATAGGAGGTAGGTACCCAAGACCAGTCTTTTTGTATATATTAATTTTTGGTCTAGTACCATGAGAATACTCAACAAAACTCCTGATGTTTATCTCGAATTTTCTTTCAAGCTAATCCAGATTTTGGAGGAGTTCTGAACTGGTTTTACAGACCTTGAATTCTCATTCTTAAGTGGAAATCATTGCCATTTTTTTTTTACTATAACTAGAGGTAATTGAAGGAAAATAAAGGGGAGTCTTTCTCTTCAAATGAGTTGTAGACTTTTTTGTAGGTTGGATGTCCTTACCATGAGAATATTTTGACACTTAACACCTGGGACATTTAAAAGGACTTTCATTGTCTGTTTCTATATTCTCACATTTTAAGCCAAGACAAAACAGACAGGAAGGGTGAAATTGCTATTATCCTTCAGGAAATAGGAGACACAGTCTTTCCCATGCATTTAAATTGGCTTCTCCATATTTTTACACATTTCTAAGGCCTGCAGAAAGGAATAGAAATGACACTCTGCCCCTGTTATAATCATCATAAAGTTCCGAGCAGGAAAAGTGTCCTTTGTGGCTGCAGGTAAAATTAACAATTCTACTTTCAATCTATTCTTACAATGCTTTGGTACAGTCGTTCACATTATTTCTGAGCTTTTAATAGCTGAAGAGCTGGTGTCAAATGGTTTCCCTCCAAGCCACCCAAAGCCTCTGGTAGGAGAGCTCTGGCTCATGGGCGTATTCATTAGGAGCCCAGGTCCTAAGCATTAATTCACTCACGCTGCTCACCTGCTAAGAAAATATTCAGATTCTGCTTCTCCTGAATTGAACACAGAAGTGAACTGGAACTAGAATAGCTGTAGGTAAAAGTGTTTGCAGGAGCACAGGAAACCAGCGGTGATATTCCATTCCCACCTCATAATAACTAGTCATTCTTAAGTGCTTGGCTTATTATATTCTCATTTTCCTCTTGGAACTCAGCTCTGCCTGGGGTGGTAACATAGCGCTTGCTAGTATCCCAGCATAGATTTGCCAATGACATTTTAAGGTGATGAACCGTGAGGATTCTGGAGAGCACTAAGTGGCATCCTTGATAACAATGAAACATACTCAAAAGACTGGTGGAGATGCTAAAGCATGACACAGGGAAGAGAAGCATTCCTCCGAAAGTGTGCTCTTGTAAAACTTGGAGACACTAGAGTCGTAATTGGGGGTGGGGATCCAGCTGAAGTAGGCACATTTCATACAACCATTTAATTTTGGGTATCAAAATGTGATCATGATGCATTTTAGGGATCTTCCACCTAGCAACTTGGCTAGTGACACTGCTGCTGCTTTTGGTATCATTTGCAACTACCCCAGGCTCGCCATTAGCACACAGCTGCCTGAATCGAAAATGTCGTTATTTCATCTCTTTGCCTGAGGGCGTTTTCTGGTCACTGCCGGTTTCTCAAACAGCACTGTCAGCTCTTGAACAAAAATGTATAGGAACTACTGTATAAATAGCTCATATTATTCAAATTCTCAGCTAGCCCAGGATAGCCACTGCTTCACAACCTTCGCCTTTAAAGACCGTTCAGAGCCTTGCTATAACACGCATATTCTTGGTGATTTTTGTGATCAACTCTAAAGAAACATGTACTTGCTTCAAAGTCTGCTTCTGGAGAAACAAACCCAAAACTTTGGCATAGTTCCTTGTAACCCTGCTTAAATGACTACTTTGTATATCCAAAGGCCTGTTCTGTCAGAGCACTAGCTCCTCCTCTCAAAAAAAAAAAAAAATGGTAATACACTTTTTTAAAAGTTGTAAGACATGATAAACATATGGTTTAGATACATATTTTCTGTCCTGGTTCATTATGTAATTGTTAACCTAAAAATATTTCTAGACAAACCCTTTTTATACATTTTTATTTATTCACTTTGCATCCTGATTCCAGCTTCCCTCCCCTTTTCCCAGTCCTCCCCAGCACAGTCCTCCTCCTATTCTCCCCTATCTTTCTCCCTCAGAGAACGGGAAGATGCTGTCTATATGTATAATACCCACCCTGGCACATTAAGTTGCTGCAGAAATAGCCGCATCCTTTCCCACTGAGGCCGGACAAGGCATCTTCATTAGAAGAATGGTGTCCAAGGGGATTCCGAAAGGTTCCCCACTCCAGTTGCTGAGGAATCCACATTAAGACCAAGCTGGACATCCCCTGCAGATGTTCAGGAGGCCTAGGACTAGTTCATGCCTGCTCTTTGGTTGGTGTTTCAGTCTCTGTGAGCCACCATGGGCCCAGGTGTGTTGACTCTGTAGGATGTCTTGTGGAGTCCTTGACCCTTCTGGATCCCTCAACTCTTCCTCAACTCTTGAGGAGTGTTTCCTCAACTCTTCCATAGGACTCCCCAGGCTCTGTCTAATGTTTGGCTGTGGGTCTCTGCATCTGTTTCCATCAGCTGCTGGTTGAAGCCTCTTATGATAGGCTTCTATCTACAAGCACAGCAGGATTGCATTAACAGTGTCAGGAACTGATTTTTCTCCCAGGGGATTGGCCATTCCCTCAATCATTGTTCCATCTTAGTCCATGTTTTGGGTTGAAGGATTTTTTGGCAGGTTGGTATCCTTATCCATCCACTGGAAGTCCTGCCTGGCTACAGGTAGTGAACACTTCAGGCTCTATATCTTCCTGTTGCTAGGAGTCTCAGCTAGGATGACCTTCATAGACTTCTGGGACCTCCCCATCCCAGGGCTCCGGAAAGTCTCAGAGATGCCCTCCACCTCTGATTTCCATTCTCTCACCCATCCCTATCTCCTCTGTTTCCCCTACTCCTAATGCCCATCCCGCTCCCCTTCCCATCCACTCTCCTGTCCAGTTACCTTCCTCTGCTGCCCTCCAATACCTATTTTATATGTCCTTCTGAGTGAGATTCAAGCAGTCTCCTTTGGGTCCTCCTTGTAACTTTGCTTCTTTGGGTCTGTGGATTGAAGAATGGTAATTCTGTTCTTTATATCTAATATCCACTTATAAGTGAGCACATCCATGCATGTCTTTCTGAGTTTGGTTTAGCTCACTCAGAATGATCTTTTCTAGTGCCATCCATTTGTCTGCAAAGTGTATAATGTCTTTTTTTTAACAGCTGAGTATTCCATCATATAAATGTAACACATGTTATTTATTCTTCAGCTCAAGGACACATAGGTTGTTTCCAGTTTCTGACTACTTCAAAGAAAGCTGCTATGAACAAAGTTGAGTAAATGTCCTTGTGGTGTGGTGGTGTATTATTTGGGTATATGCCCAGGAGCAGAATAGCTGGGTCATGATGTAGAACTATTGCCAATTTTCTGAGAAACCACCAGATTGGTTTCCATGGTGGTTGTACAAGTTTGCATTCCCACCAGCGATGGATGAATATTTCCATTGCTCCACATCCTCACCAGTATATGCTGTCACTTGAGTTTTTGACCATAGCTATTCTGATGGGTTTAAGATGGAATCTCAGGGTCATTTTGATTTACATTTCCCTGGTGACTAAGGATGTTGAACATTTGTTTACGTGTTTCTCAGCCATTTGAGATTCCTCTGTTGAGAATTTTCTGTACCCCAATTTTTATTGGATTATTTGGTTTGTTGGTATTTAATTTCTTGAATTCTTTATATATTTTGAATGTTAGCACTTTGTTGAAGGTAGAGATGGTGAAGATATTTTCATTAGGCTGCTGTTTTGTTCTATTGACAGTGTTCTTTGCCTCACAGAAGCTTTTCAGTTTCATGAGGTTCCAATTATCAATTATTTATTTTAGTGCCTGAGCTGTTGTTGTTCTGTTCAGGAACTGTCAAAGAGTTTAACGTTATTCCCCACTTTCTTTTCTATTAGATTTAGTGTATCTGGTTTTATGTTGAGGTCTTTGATCCACTTGGACTTGAGCTTTGTGCAGTGATAAGTATGGATCTGTTTGCTTTCTTCTACATGCAGACATCCAGTTAGACAACACTATTTTTTGAAGGTGATTTCTTTTTTTCCATTGTATATTTTAGGCTTCTTTGTCAAAACTCAGTTGCCCATAAGTGTGTGGGCTTATTTTGCGGTTTTTGATTCGATTGTGTTGATCGTCTTGTGTGTTTTTGTATCACTATCGTGTGGTTTTTATTACTACCACACTGTAGTACAGCTTAAAATTGGAGTTGATGAGTTGATGGCGTAACTTACTTCCTGTGTTTTCTTGGGTGTAGTTAACCTTCTTCACTTTGAGTTTTTCTTCTAATATCTTCTGAAGGGCTATATTTGTGTATATTTTTTAATTTGTTTTTCATAGAATATCTTTTTTCTACATCTATGGTTATTGAAAGCTTTACTGGCTCTCTTATGGTCTGTAAGACATCTACCAAGGCCCTTCTGGTTTTTAGGTTCTCTGTTGATAAATCTGTTGTAATTCTAATAGGTCTGCCTTTATGTGATACTTGGCCTTCTTTCCTTGCAACATTTAATATTCTTTTTTTGTTCTGTACATTTAGTATTTTGACAATTATGTGCTGGGAGGATTTTCTTTTCTGGTCTAATTTATTTGGTGTTCTGCAAGCCTCTTTTATGTTTGTAGACATCCCTCTCTTCAGGTTGGGAGTATTTTCTTCTATGATTTTGTTGAAACTATTTTCTGACCCTTGAAGCTGGGAATCTTCTCTCTCTTCTATTTCTTCTCTTTCTTCTGTTCTCTTCCCTTTCTTATCTATAATCTTAGTGTTCAGCTTTTCATAGTATTCCTGATTCCTTGTATGTTTTCAGCCAGGAAATTTTTTAGGTTTAACTTTTTTTTGACAGATGTATTGATTTTTTTCAATTGTATCTTCTAACACCTAAGAATATCTCCTTCATCTCTCGTATTCTGTTGTTAATGCTTATTCTATAGTGGCTGTTTTCTTCCCTAAGTCTTCCATCTCCAGAACTTCCCCAGTTTCTGTTTTCTGTCTTTATTTCCATTTTCAGGCCTTGAACCATTTATTCATTTTGCCTGTTTGATTATATTTCCCTGTGTTTAGCTGAGTTAGGATATACATGGCCTATTGTAATAGGGGGTTCTAGCAGTGTCATATTGCTCTGACTCTTGTTGATTGTGATCTTCTGCTGGACTTTAGCCATTTCGACTTCTCAGGAAGGCAGGAAGAGCCCTGAGCCAGAAGCTGGGTCTTCCTGGGATCTGGCAGCCTTCCTAGCAATGGTGGGTAGGGCCATGGGCAGGAGGCTAAATCTCAGGGAATAGCCAGGACCCACAGGCCAGGGGACTTGGGTGGAATGGATCTAACTCAAATGATCCTAGGGTATTGCTGCTCACCTTGGGAAGGCTAGTGGAACTGTGGTTCAGAGGCTGGATGGTTCTGGGACCTGGGATCCCTCCTCTAGAAGGTGAGTAGGGCCATGGGCTGGAGACTAGAACAGTGTGTCCCTGGAGCCTGAGCAGGTCTCCTCAGGAAGGCAAATAGAGCTGCAGTCCAAAGGCTGGATGATCCTGTGGCCTGACAGCCCTCCTGGGGGAGGGAGGTAGGGCCATTGGCCAGAGAGTCTAGGTGTGTGACCTTGGGACCCTGGCAGGTCTCTTCAGGAAGGCCTGTAGAGCAATGAGCTGCAGGCTGGATGATCCTGGGACTCAGGAGCCCTTCTTGGGAAGGCAGGTAGAACAGGAGTGGGAGTGGCAGAGGATAGATGATCCTAGAGCCTGGGAGCCCTCCTCAGGAAGGTGGATAATCCCAGTGTTTCTGGACAAACACAGAGATGGGCATTTCCAAGGCAGCAGCATGGCCATTTGCTCACTCAGCAGTCACTGAGCTTAACCTCCCTCTATTCAGACATCATGAGTGTTGGGTGCCACCATCCTGACTAGAAGTCTGAAATTCTGTTTGGTAGCAACAACAGTGTTCTGGGATTCTGAAGAGACATCAGTAAAAGCCAGGAGGGGCATTTAAGTCTCCACACTCAAAGGAAAAAAAAAAAGATGTTTCTATCTTATCATTAAATATCAATAGAGCTACAAGGAGAATGTATGTTTTCACTGTTCACCCCCTATATTAGTGAGGTGACATCAATAAAGGCATAGCAAAACACTAGATTTATGGTAAGATTTTAATCTTCTACTCGGAATAGCAAAGGCTCCCCACCTGGTGCTGGAGGCTGGAGAGATGGCTCCGTTGATAAAGGGCTGGTCCCAGAAGTCAGATAAGCTGTGTTTCATCCCGAGTACCCATGTTCTTGTCATAATGCCACACACTGGCAACACCAGTGCGAAAGATGCAGAGAGGGTCCCTGGGGCATGCTGGCCAAATACTCTACTCAGCAGAAAGACCAGATTCAGTAATAGACCATGTCTCAAAAAAGGAAGGTGAAAAGATATCCAGAAAGAATGGGCAGAAACCCATGCCAACTTCTGTCCTCTACACACATGTGCACAAACATACCAATTCCTCGCTAACCAATAATGAAACTTAAAACCAACATACCAAAAAGAAACCAATGATATAAAGTGATACAATTGAGAAGTTTGGATCCAAGTGAACATAACTTGCCACTCAAAACAAAAGTTGAATGCAGAGAAAAGAAGAAATAATTATTTGTATACATGAAGGCTACTAATCTTTGTGTCAATTTTTTATCCTACTCACTTATTGGTGTCTATAAATTATAGAAGTTTTCTGGGAGAGTGTTGAGGGACATTTATTCATAAAAATCATATCTCAAAATAAAAATACCTTGACTCTCCCCTTCACTGTGTGTAAAACACAATAGCAACAACAAACCTTTTCTTTATTTTTGAGAATTTCAAACATGTATACAATGTAATTTGATTATATATAATCCTAATTTTCTTCCTATAACTTCACCCATACCCCTTCAAAACTTTTTCCTCCCATTTTCATGTCTTTTTGTTTATTTGTTTTTAGTACTGCTGTCCATATATGCACAGGTGTAGGGCATTCACCAGAACACATAAAATCCACCAATAACTACACCCTCAAAAAGAATGATTCTCTCTTCCCCAGCACCTATCCACTGATAACACCTGGTCAGTAGGGGGTGGAACCTGGAGGTCTATGTTGGGAGTTTTGGCTTAGTCGTGTACTAGTAAGCACAGCTGCTGTGAGTTCATGACCATGATAGCCATGTCATCTCCAGAAGAGAGTGCTCACAGTACCTCTGCCCATCCTCCAGCCCTTGCATTCTTTCTGCCTCTCTTCCATGATGGTTTCTGATGCTTGATGATTGTGGTTGTGGAGTAAATGTCTCATCTAAGGATGAGCTCAGTAACCTAATCTCAGACTCTGACCACTTACGCAGTTCTGCACTCTGACGTGACCTGAAGACGGAAGCCTCTGTGGCCATGAGCACTAACATAACTATTTATAAGGCAGTTTGACAGCATGGCTGTCTGGTAACGTAACAATGCCAGTTCTGCCCCAGGGCCTATAGCCCTACTAACCGTTAACATTCACCAGTACTACAGCGCCAGGCGTGAAATTCCCTGAGGCATCTACCGTAGTGGATAAATACCCTTGCAAGGACCCACTGTTGATATCACACTTACTTGTTTTTAAAAAAAAAAAAATGGATGTTTTATCTTAGCTTTGGAAGCAAAACATGTCTGTCTGTTGTGATCACTGCCATTTTACTTTGTACTTAAAGTTGTAGGTGAAGCAAAGACATGAACAGGCCATAAGGAAATAGAGAATAAGGCCCACAATCATTACTGTCATGATGATCAAAATAGAAAACCCAAAAGTATCCATCAAAACTTAAAATATGCAAATTCATAAGGCTGTAAGAAGAAAGATTAGTATGCAGAAATCCATTCTATTTCTATATGATAACTAGGAATACACTGAAACCCACATTTTTTAAAAAGGAAATTCCTAGGAATAAATCCAGCATCGCCTCTATTGGAGTCATATGTTGAAAAATCACAAAATGCCAAGAAAAACAGTTTAAGAAGCTGTAAATATCTAGTGAAATCATCCACTTTTGCATATTGAAATAAGGTAGTAAAAATTTTAACTCCTTTTAAGTTGATGTGAATCAAAAAATCCTACCAATTCCCAGGAATAATTTTGGCAATTTTTTATAAGAGTCTAAAATGTTATATGGAAAGACAAACTTCATGGAATAACTGAAGTTCTTACAAAATTGAAGAACAAAGTAGGAGTTATCACTTCCTAATTGAGTGAGACAGACCACCCCAGCTGCTGCTAGCGTTGGAAAATAAATATAAAATACTGGTGTTTCTTCCAGGGTCCTGGGATTGGTTTCCTGCACCCTACATGGTGCCTGACAACTGGTTTTAACTCCAGTTCAGGAAATTGTGGTGCAAAGTTATGCATGTACACACAAATCTCATACATATACCTAACTCAAAATAAATTTAAATGCAAACCATAAAATGATTAAACATAGTGATGGAGAGATGGCCCAACCATGATGAGCACTTGCTTCTTTGCAGAGGACTCAGGTTTGGTCCCCACATCTTCATCAGGCACCTCACAACCCCCTCGAGCTTCAGCTTTGGGGACCTGACACAGTCTTCTGGCATCTTCAGGCACTCACATCCACATCCCCACACACCTGCACATATAATTAAAGTAAGGTTTATGCTTTGTGTTTGAAGTTATTCACAGTGCATTTAATTTAGTATAATGAAAATGTTACTGTAATTTTTCATTTTTATTTATTAGTGTTATCAGTCCTTAAAGAAAATTTAGTTTCTCCATCATACAGACTACTTACAGATTTTGTTTGTATACTTCTAATTAGAAAGTTAATTAAACACTTTCATGTTGTGTGTCTTAATTTTCATTTGAGAAAAAAAATGGTTTCACTATATCATTGCCATGTACATATATATATAATTACATTTTCTTTATATTCGTACTCTCCCATCCTCCCACTCCACACACATTGACTCTTATTCTTACTTACAAATAGTCACCTCCTTTGATTTAATTTCATATAAATTCCATTACTCCCTCCCCTCTTTAGACCTTTTCTGTTGCTCTCACAATGCCTTTTCCATATTGTGTGTTTGTGTATTTGTAATCTTAAATCTAGATTTTGCAAAAAGAAATATGCTATTTGTCTGAGTCTAACTTATTTTATTTAACATAATGCTCTCCAATTCTATCAATTTTCCTTCAAACATCAAGACTTCAATTTTTACACTAGAATAAAATTCCAATATGAATATGTACTATCATCTCTAACTTCGTCTTTCTGTTGATTGGCATCTATACTGGTTCCATAAATTGGCTAATATGAGTAACACAACAATGACATGAATATGCAATTATCTGTGTTGTGCTAACTTAGATCCCTTGGGAATATATTAGGAGTGGAATACGTAGATCATACTGAAGTTCCCCTTTTAAATTTCAGGAACCTACGCATTAATATTCACAGAGGCTTTAGCTGTTTTTCCTTCCATGGCAGTGCCAGGAGTCAGCTTTCCCCATATCCCACCCAGCACTAGTTTCTTGCTGTCTTCAAGATGAGCATTCTAACTCAGGTGAAGAGGAATCGCCAGGAAATTTTAATTTGCAATCTCTGATGGCTGCGGAGGTTGAATAATTTTCAAATATGTGTTGGTTATTCACATAGATCCTTTGTAGATCCTCTGAATTCCATTGGAATCTGTTGTAAAAGTTAGTGTTGTATCTCTAGTTATTTTAAATTCAGTTCTCTTTCTTTTGGTTTCAGTTGCAGAGTTTGTCAGTCTTCCCCCCCCCAATAAATCTTTGATTCCATGTATTGCTTTTTCTGTCTCTATTTTATCCATTTCTATCTCACTCTTTATTATTCTTGCCATCTTCAGCTTTGAAGTTTTTTTTTTCTGTTATGTTTCTAAGATCCTAAAGTACACCATTAGATTATTTACTTGAGATCTTGGATTTGTTGCTGTTGTTGTTTGAAAAAGAACCTCATCCCAGGCTAACTTATTCAACTACTGAACATTTTGTTGCTGATTTAAAGTCATTTATGTTTAAGTTTATGGTTGGGAGATATTTAATAACTCCTATAATTTTGTTGCTTTGTGTAATGTTATTTGACAGTGTTCTGGGGGAGATGTAATCAAGTGACTACTCATTGCATATAGAGAACTGATAACAAATAAAAGTACAAGTATCACCACAGTCCAATTTGGCAAACCAATGTTTTACAGGACCAAGAGTGAGTGTTTACTTACGGAAACTGAAATGCTTCAAAGACAGATGGATCATCACAGCCCACCCCAGCAGAGATGATAGTTCATAAAAGTTAGAAACCCAGAGCAAACTGTATGACCTTCTGGCAGCTTAGCAGGTTGGACAGCGTTCTGTCCAGCTGCTTCAGTTTGTCTTCTAAGCATCTTCCGGGCACTGTGACCGTTCTCTGCCTGTTCCACTCAGATTGCCTGCCTGATCTTCAGTTTTTCCATGGGTCTCAGCCATTCTAAGACTTTTTCAAGGTAGCTCAGATTATCTCAGACTGTCTCTTAGTAGTCCTTACTAATCATTTCATTGTTCTTAGACATTCTAGGCAAAGTTAGTGTTTCCTTTATTGATGTTTGAGTTGAGTTTTCCTCACTCTCCTTAGTCCTTAAGACTTCAGCCTGGCCGTATATGGATGTGTCTATTAGTGTCTATTATTTGATTAACTGAGCACTCATTTTTTTACATTTTTAATTTTATTTTAAAACCCAAATTCCTTGCTGAATTTTCTTTCCATGTCACTTGCCTTTTCATGCACACTGCTGATTTCCTCATCCATTTGGACAACTCTCTTCCCATGTTTGTGATTTTCATCTCCAGGCCATGCATTAATTGCCTTGCTTCATTCGTGTTCTTTTTTGTGGGGGTCATTAATAACATCTACTTGCAAATGTGAACTCTTCCTCAGACATTTAGCCAAGTTTTCTCAAATGTATGGCTTAGGATCTTTTAGAGGTATTGTGCTGCATGGTTTTATAGCTTCCTTTTGTTGCTGATTTACAGTTCACATGTCTGTTGACTTAGAGATCGCTCCATAATTTATTTGATGATCATCTTAGTGAGCAGGATATTTCTGAGAGCTCAGGTTCCAAGACCTTCAAAAGGAGAAAACACAAACTTCACAAGGAGTTTACAATATCAAACAAACAATGCAAGATACAGAAATACATTTAAAATCGATTAAAGCTAACTGCAGCACTGATAACAAAACAGAAAATATTTTTAAAATGTACAGTAAGCCAAAAATTGTTCATTTTATGTCTTTTTTTTCTCCATGAGGCCTTCCTTCAGTCTTCTTGTTTTTCGTAGGGTTGATATGTTATTTTTTGATCTGTGAGTATTGCCAGTCTCTTCTCATTCTGTGAATTGCTTTTACTCTTAGCAATGACTGTGGACATTAGTACATACATAAAAAATTTCCCATTCCCAGTGTATTACTTTCTCATTGCTATGATCAAATACCTGACAAAGTGATACTCTAGGGAAGATTTATTTTAGAATTTGGCTTAAAGGGGAATATAATCTACAGTGGAGGAGAAGGGATGTGGAAGTGGCTGATAGCAGTGATAACTAGAGCTTGAGGAGTGATCATGGTCTATTGTATGCCAGTGTCTCAAGAAGCTCAGAAAGATTGTGGTGGAAATCAGAGCTGAGTGTTAACCCCCAAACCACTCCTTTAGAAATCTACTTTGTGCAGATAGTCCCTAGCTTCTAAAAATTCTACAACCTTCCCCAAATATCACAATTTCATACTACTTAAGTGTTCACATCCATGAGCTTATAGGAGATATCTCACATTCAAACCACAACTAAAAAGAATGGAGAGACCAATAGCCCATTTTGTTCCCATAACAAGGGTATAGTTTAGGAAGAAAGAAGAAGTCCATAATTAAAGTTACCGATTGGCCCTAGATCATCTTTGAGGTACTGAGGCAATAAGAGGGCTCCTGATCTGCAGTAAGTTCTCACTGTAGGCACGTCACTTATAAAGAAACAGATAGTGCTTAGAGGAAATACAGCACAGAAGAATGTGGGTTTTTTTTTCTCAAATTTTTAATGAAAATTTGGGCAATAGAGAAGCATACAATTCAAAAGATTTGTGGGTACAAGAAAGGAGACACTATCATTAACTTTTTGACAAATGCTGGTTTTCTTTCTTTCTTTCTTTCTTTTTTATTACAACTTATTCACTTTGTGTCTCAGCTGTAGCCCCCTGCCTTATCCCCTCCCAATCCCACCATCCCTCCCTCTTCTCCTCCCATACTCCTCCCCCCAGTCCACTGACAGGGGAGGTGGAACCAAAAAGGCCCAAGGGTCTTTTCTGAGACTGATACTCTACCCAAGGACCATG
The DNA here is from genome assembly GCF_907164565.1 of Psammomys obesus. Lineage (NCBI taxonomy): Eukaryota > Metazoa > Chordata > Mammalia > Rodentia > Muridae > Psammomys > Psammomys obesus. The sequence continues at coordinate 12,456,470 of NW_026585626.1, read as the reverse complement.
CATGCAGATAACTTAGAACCCCTGCACAGATGTAGCCCATGCAGCTTAGTTTCCAAGTGGGGGCCCTAGTAAAGGGAACAGGGCTGTCTCTGACAGAAAAATGTGTTTTAAAGGAGATGCTCTGATATCCTAGTGAAGCCCTCAAACTGTAAATAAGTGTCATTAGTGCTTTATTTAGTGTCAGTTTTCGCTCACAATTGTGTAGGCTTAGATTTTCCACCAAATCTACTTTATTTGAGGTTCTTAAACACCTCTACCTTCCTTCCAACCTTAGACCTTAGATAGGAGATTAGTAAGGAAAAGGGCTGTAGACCTCTTTTATCGACTTCCTGCTGATTGGGGTTGGTGGGTCTTTAGGGGATTGCCAAACTTGTTGGTTGTCCAAAGACCAACACCAAGCAGCAACACTCATCAGCACAAGAAAGCAAAAGCCTCAACACTCATTTAGATTGCCGTGAGAAGTTCTATGGAAATTTCCTTTTTTTTTTTTTGGTCAGATCTTGTTCATTCAAGCCTCTTAAAAATCAAACACATTGCCTCATGCTAAACATATCTAACAATACCTCTAAGATGAGTGCACAGAGTAACAGTTACAGTATTCCTTGTTGGAACAACAAGTTGGCCAAAGATTTTGATCCCAGTTAATTATCAAGGAGTTGGAAAGTTCTCAGCAAGCACATGTCCTCAAGCATGTAGCTTGGGGAGGGGTCACAGTACGGTCCAGACAAGTGGACATCATCTTAGGAGATCTTGGTTGGTGTCCTGTTGATGGGTCTTAGAAAGGGCAAGTACACACTGAGAAGACATGATAGATTACAGAAAACACCGCTGTGAAGAAAACAGAGGAAGAAAGTCAGCTTTTACCAGTAAGGGCAGTTGAAGCAAGCCACTGTGTCTCTGGTGGGAAAGCAAGTGGTCCACGAGAAGCAGAGTTAATAGTGGACATTTCCTCAACAACAATTGAGCATCCTCCCCTGCATTGATGTTAGCAGGGAAAGGAGAGACCAAAGAATGTATGTCAGTGTACTTTAGATTTATAGATTTCTGGGGCTGGAAATCTAGATAGTTCAATGGTTAAGAGTGTGCTGCTCTTGAAGAGGATCTGATTTTGGTTTCCAGCACCCACATTAACTGGCCCACAACCACCTCCAAGGCCTTTAAAGACAATGCACTTGTGCACAAATCCACATATATAAACATAATTAAAATTGAATCTTTAAAAAAGTATGTCTTTGCTTATAACACTTAATACCAGCCGGGTGTGGTGGTGCATGCCTGTAATCCCAGCACTCTGGGAGGCAGAGGCAGGTCACTGTGAGTTCGAGGCCAGCCTTGTCTACAAAGCAAGTCCAGGACAGCCAGGGTTAAACAAAGAAACCCTGTATCAAAAAAGAAACAAACAAACAAACAATACTTAACACGAATGAGCATCTACTCTCAATACTTCGTGCAGCTTCCGACCTTCTGATGTCCTGTGACCTGATCCAGTATGTTTTGTTATATCACCTTCCATCTTCCAGAATGAGCCTTGAGAAGTATAGGCACGTGCCCTTTCCAAATACTAGTAGCTCTTCTCAGACGCTTGTTCATCCTATGGCATTGTTACCAGCTGACTTGCCATATAATTTATATGTATATATGTATTCTGTGTCACACATACAGTCCTGCTACATATGAGACCATCAAACCCACAAGGACTGGAGAGGTTTTTTTTATTACATTTCCATCATTTTAGATGATTATATTTTTTCACCTAGAGTAAATCCTAGAATATAGAAAACATTCAATTGAATATTTAGCGTGACACACTGCTGTTAAATGCAACCACAAACAGGAACTGTGGACCACAGTGGTGTGCTTAAAAAGAGCTTATCACTGCTTCCAGTATCAGTTAGGTTTTCTGGATTTTTTCAGACTGACTTGTGAAGGATGAGAAGCTTCTCTACTCAAGGAAGTAAAAGGTGGATAGAAGAGGAAATTAAGGATTGAGCCCAGATTGGGTGAGAAAGACCTGAACAAAAGATCTACTGAGACATTATGTTAGGAAGAAAGGAACGCCCAAGGGGCCATGGTGAGAGCTTTAATGAAATATTAAATTGGTTCTGATAAAAAAAAAATGTGACAGTTGGAGCTCAGGCTTTATGAACAGCCAGAGACTCACAAGATACTAAAACATATCAAGGAACAGTGGACTCTCAAGTACTTTGGTTCACCAACTCACTCATTTCAGCCACCCTTGCCACTCTGAAAACTACTGAGGACCCCAAAGTGCTTCCATTTACAGAGTGTCTATCAGTTTACATTTGAAATTGTAATTGGGAAATTTGAAGCACATGTAATTCTTTTAAAAAATAATAGGCCAGCTGAGTGTGATGGTGCATGCCTGTTCCCCCAGCTAGTTATGAAGCTGAGGTAGGAGACTGAAAGATCAAAGCCTTACTGGATAATTTAGAAAAACCACGTCTTAAATAACTGACTAAATAAAATAAATTAAATAACAAGGTTAAGGCTGTACCTCAGCTGGACTTACCTACTATCTGAAAGAACTTGAGTTCAATCTTCATTACCACAAAAATCAATAAAAATAACCACAAGAATTTCCCCATTAGTGCCAAACATTTTAAAGTTCAAATATTATTTTATATTTTTTGCCAGTCATCTTCATAACTGGGTTTTAAAACATGGGTAGACTTTAATGGCTGCTTTTGCAACCAGTGTGCTGAAACATCATGTGTCAGACAGTATCTTGAAACTCCCGCTCTTAACTCATTAAAAGAGAAAGAAAACATTAATACCTTGCAGTATTACCTTTGTATCCTTTACCTACATAGACTCTGCTCCAAGGTACGCAATAGGTCTCTAAAACCTCACATGGTACCAAACCCTTATAGTTTATTTCGAGGCGTACATATCAATGGTAAACTTAAATTATAAACTAGTCTTGGTAAAAGACTAACAATAACTAAAAAATAAAATAGGACTTTTTAAAAGATTTATTTGTTATTTATATGGCATTCTGCCTGCATGTGTGCCTGCGCACCAGAAGAGGGCACCAGATCTCACTATAGATGGTTATGAGTCACCATGTGGTCGCTGAGAATTGAACTCAGGACCTTTGAAAGAACAGCCCGTGTTCTTAACCTGTGAGCCATCTCTCCAGCCCTTGTTTCTACTTTTTGAGACGGCTGTCACTCTATAGCCTCAGCTATCCTTGTATTTGTGAAAGTTGATGTACCTTAGCTGTTCAGCTAATGGGACTGCAGGGCTAGGCCACACTGGTGATTCTTTATGAAGTCTACGATGTTTGAATGGAGAAAGGCCTAGCTATGTGAGCCAAGATGTCTTATACGTAATTTACCATCATTCCTCAAGCATGGAGAAATACTCTCGAGAAGCTACATTGATTTTTAAATCACTAGCTGAGACCTGGAACTGTGCAGAGGAGAATAACTTCAGCTAAAGCAACTTAGTGCTTCTCTTTTAAAAGCATACAGATTTTTTTTTTAAATTGGTCCAAAGTTTCCACTTTGTGTTCATGCCTCTGAAGTTTTAAATTAGTGCCATTATTACCCATTAGTTTGTATAATGAAAGCTATTTTGTATCATTTCTACCACTGAGTGAACAAAATTTAAATTGCTGTAGGATTTAGACTTCTGAAATGGCATGGTGTTTTCAGCTCCATAGTAATCAGGTGTCAGAACAGGTCACTTCAACTCAGAATGATTAATGTTTTGTGAGAGATAGGTGAGAAATTTCTAGGCTAATCAAGGGAAAATTAACCAGAAGTCAAGGTGCGTTTTAATTAATTACAATGCTTGCTCACTAAAGAGAGGCCTTTGAGAAAGTAATCAAAGGAACAGCATATAGAGAGTGTTTATTCTCTTAAGATGATTTTTTGAGTGAAAATGTCTCCATTGGTCTTCAGATATCAAGATAGTCTTGAGATGTATTTCTGTGAATTTTCTAATTATTATTCCTTATTTTTTGTGGAAATCCCCCAAAACCATCCAATAAAGAACAACTGAAGACTAGATCTACTCTTGGTGTGTTGCAGAGGCTTCAAACTGGCAGACAGGTGGGAGAGCTTCAGGTGGAGCACCTGAAAGGCTTCACATGGGAGCTGGGACAGCCTGGTGGCCAGGGAGCTGGAGTGTGATGGCCAGAAATGAGTGCCCTGTGTAACTGCTGATGGCTCTGTCTGTTACTCTGACAGAGTAACAACTTAAAGGGTGTGAGAGAAAGTACCAAACTAGCCTTCCCTTCTGCATTTCCAGATGCTACCTCTGAACCAGCTAAGCACTGACATTTGACAAGCAGTTGCTGGAGTGAGATAGGGACAAAACATACCTTGTTCTAAAACAAATTCTACTGTACATCCCTCTCACACTCACTCCCACCCTTCTAATATCAGATCAGTTTATTGGAAGTTACAATATTCTGCACTGGAATAAGCACTTAAGCATCATCTTATTAAATCCGCTGAATAGCTCTAAGGTAAGGCATGATGGTTCTCACTTTACAAATGGGGAAATTGCTTCAGAGTTAGCTGTCTTGTCTGAGTTATGTGAACCAGGAAAACTTACTTTTTTATTTAATTTTTTTTCTTATCAGTTACATTTTATTAACTCTGTATCCCAGCCGTGTCCCGCTCCCTCATTCCCTCCCAATCCCACCCTCCCTCCCTCATCTCCACCGTGCCCCTTTCCAAGTCCACTGATGGGGGGGGACCTCCTCCCCATTCATCTGATCCTGTTTTATCAGGTATCTTCAGGACTGGCTGTGAAGCCCTCCTCTGTGGCCTAACAGGACTGTTCCTCCCTTGGGAGGTGGGGAGGTCAAAGAGCCAGTCATTGAGTTCCTGTTAGAAATAGTCCTTGTTCCCCTCACTATGGGAAACCAATTGGTTACTGAGCTACCACAGGCTACATCTGAGCAGAGGTTCTAGGTTATATCGATACATGGTCCTTGGTTGAAAAGACCCTGTGCCCAGATATATTTGGTCCTTGTGGAGCGCCTATCCTTTCCCCATCATACTAACTCCCCTTCTTTCATATGATTCCCTGCACTCTGCCGAGGGTTTGGTCATGAGTCTTTGTATCTGCTTTGAAAACACTGCTAGTTAGAGTCTTTCAGATACGCTCAGTAGACTCCTGTCATACGTTCAATGCATATCCCATCTGTCTTTCTAAACGAGGATTGATCATCTTACCCCATGTCTGCTCTCTTGATTACCTTTTTTAGGTGTATAGATTTCATTATGTTTATCATATCTTATAGGTCTATATAAGTGAGTATATACCGTGTTTGTCTTTCTCCTTCTGGGATATTTCACTCAGAATGATCTTTTCTAGATCCCACCATTTGCCTGCAAATTTCATGATTTCCTCCTTTTTGATTGCTGAGTTTTATTCCATTGTGTAAAAATACCACAATTTATTTACCCATTCCTCCGTTGATGGACATCTGGGTTGTTTCCAGGTTCTGGCTATTACAAATAAAGCTGCTATAAACATGGTTGAGCAAGTATCCATTTTGTGTACTTGAGCAAAGTTTGGGTATATACCTAGCAGAAAACTTACTTTTCATGCCAAGGCAAAAACACTTTCCCCTTGACATGTTATGAACAGAGCAGAAGAAATCCTTTTATTTGTCCAGGGAGAAAATGCCAGTTACACCATGTAAAAGAAGAAAAAAAATGTAAAAAAAAAAAAAAAAAAAAAAAAACATATGAAGGTGGACTCAAAAAGCAACAAAAGTTAGAGAGTGGGCTTAAGGAGAAGCAACCTCCAAGTTCAGCCACATAAAGCAACATTTAACAAGGATATAGTGAGCAGCACTTCAATGTAGTGAGAGCAGATAGAGACTATCTTATTCACTGAGTAAGGAAGTTAACATTATCCGGTGTTGTGGGAAATGAGTATAACATCCTTTTAAGATATGCTGAGAGAAAATGTTTCTCTGGGGTGTTTCTGGCCCAAAAGTAGAAGAAAACAAAGCTGTAAATACATCTGAATATAAACTAGGGAAACAAGCTCAAGCTGGAGTCACTTAGAAAATGGCTTGATTTTTTTAAATAGTCTAAGAGTATGTAAAACAGGTACACTGAGGAAAAGTCCTACATGAAAGAGAATAAAGAGGTAGGGAATCTAGAGATAAGAATGTCCCCAGTGATGAATGTTTGAGGAACAGAAACTCTAACGACCTTACCTGAACATTGCTCTTCAAGTATTATATTATCACACTGAGCTTCATAGATATTGACAAGTATATATCTCCTTCTATTTGGGGGGGGGCATTATACTCTTAAGAAATATTAAATAAAGTCGTTGGGACAAAGGGATGTGATACATACAACTTACTTCAAATAGTTCAAGGATCAAGGAAAACTAAATAGAGAGGAGGCCTAAATATAAGAAACCACATCTATGAAGCTATTGATATTTTAGGAAATCTGGGATACATTTTCTATTGTTGTAATTTTTTGTCAGTAAAAAATAACTTGTTAGAAGACTCTGGGAGTTAGTATTTAAAGAGCCCTGAATTTTTAGTGTGCATTATTGTTGCCAAGCAATTAATAAGTGACAGGGCCATCTCTATTTGGCCCTGGAGCCTGTCTTTGTCCCCACTTCTTCACTCCATCTTTCAGACTTTTAAAAATCCAGTGAGATAATTGATGGGGAGGCTTATATGAAGTATGAAGTGCCAAGCCTTGTGAGTGATGGTGAACTTCTAAGTGAGTTCAGCTGCTTCTGCAAAAGGTGACCTTCATCTAGAACACTAAGTGAGTTGTTGAAGCTCAGAAAGCAGCACTCGGACTCCAAGGTCAGAAGCAAATCACATCTTCCACTTTTCAGCCCCATCTGCTATCCTTGGAGCTGCAGAAGGGTCTTGTCTCTTTCTTTCTGATGTTTCTTCATGCCTGTCTGGTGATGACTCCACAATTCCGTTGGTGGCTATCGTTATCAAGGCAAGAGCTGACTGGATGCTGGCAAGCTTAAAGGCTACCAATTGTATCTTTGTGCCATCTATCCAACAACTGCTATTGCAGATGGCATCTGACTTACGTCTGCAAAAAAAACATTCTTCCTATATGAAATACAGAAGGGAAGGCAGGCAAGGGGCCTCAGGTGGCCCAGGACCTTGGTTCCTACATATACCTAAATACAATCTCTAAGTATGTTTCTTCATAATGGGGCTTTCTGTTTGCTTAATATTTCTAAGGGTTTCAATTTTATTTTTGAAATTAAAATATGATTACATCATTTTCCCCTTTCCTATCTTTCCTTCTAACCTTTCCGTGTATCCACTCCCTTTTTCTCTCTCTCAGATTAATGGTCTCTATCTCTTTGTTAGTGTGTACTCTCTCTCTCTCTCTCTATCTGTCTATCTGTCTCTCTCACACACATACATGTGCACACACTCAAATTCACATGTATGTGTATGTGTGTATAATAACAATGTATGTATACATTATACAAATATACAAATATACAAATACAACCTACTCAGTTCATATAATGCTGCTTTCATATATATATATATATTTTTTTTTTTTTTTTCAGGACTGACCATTTGTTATTGGATAATCGATTTGGGGGTTCTTCCTTGGGGAAAACAGTGTCTTCTGCTCTTAGCATTCCATAGTTGCCTGTCAGACTTTGTCTAAGATTGAGGCTCCATAAGATTTTGTTGTTCTTGTTCAAGTCTTGGATAGGTAGCCCAATGTTGGTGAGACTTGATGGGTGTAGCTTCTCTAATATTTCTGGGAGAGATAATTTCACAGCATACTTCTTGCAGTTCTGGCTCTCACAAGCTTTCTGCCCTCCTCTTCTGCAATGATTCTCAAGTCTTAGTTAGGTATAGGAATTGTGCTATGGTTGTGCCAGTTGGCGCTGTGTACATGATCTTTTACACCACGCTTAGGCATATATCCAAAAGACTGCTTGGGTAGTTCATTGGTGCTCTATTCACAACAGCCAGGAAATACAAACAGCATGGAGATGGATAATTAAAGCATAGTTACACTGGTACAACAGAACATTGCTCAGTTGTTAAGAAAAATGAAGTTGTGGAGTCACAGGCAAATGGGTGGCGCTCACAAAGTCATCCTGAGTGAGATAACACAGACCCAGAAGGCAAATGTTGCATGCATCTTCTTGTTTGTGGATGTCAGCTTTAAATATTTAAATATATATCCTTCATTTGGATTATTTACAGGGGTCAGAAAATTATTAAAGGTTCCTGAGATTTGGAGAAATGGAAATGGAAAAAATATATTGATACAAGTTAGCATAAAGGAATAGAAAGGGTTAAAGTTGGTGGGGGAATGGGGTGATAGTATAAAGGAGGGACTATGGGAAAGGATAATTAACTCTACTGACCTCATTAAAAAATACTACTGCAAAGTCTTCCTGTAATTTAAGCATACACATATGGAAAAAGAGTTTAAATGTAGTTATCCTAAAAACGGGGCCACAGCGCCATACTAGACAACACCAACTAATAAGTAAAATGTGCAGCACCAGGAATGGGTTCCTCTTTAGATTTTCCTGGCAGTAAGGTTGAATAGGCTCTTAATATTACAGGTTTTTTCCTTTTTTTTTTTTTCCTCTAGTGCTCTTGGTTCCACTCCAGAGGTTGATGATAAAACCCTACTGATGAAGGAAATACATACTTAAGATTTGTACCACAAAATGTGTACAAATCTAACTGGTACTGAACTGTGCTTCAAGGGCCTAACTGCAGTATCTGCTAATCGTGGGTATGACAAGGAGGAAGCCTGAGTTTTACATAGAATAGAAATGCAAGTGAATACGAGCATATACAGGAAATGGATTTTAAAATGCTTCCTGGCTTTCTTTTTAAATTTTCATTTGAAACTGAAAGGAATATTATAGAGTCAGCAGAATTCTGCAGTAGATCAATGGGGGCGGGGGGAATCAGCCTATACTTGTTTAGGGTTCCCCTGAGCATATCAACTAAAGCATGTGAAAATATTTCAGTTACCATTATAATGTGACAGAAACCAGCACGATGGACAGCTTTCTGAATACAATCTGCCTTTATGAATCACTTGGGAAGCAACAGATTGCAAGGTAGAGCCCTTTATTTTCTACATAAAAGTCTAAGCCCACTGAAATTTCTATGACAGCAGTTTTCGTATTTGTCTTAAGCTGGGTACAATTTCTATAGGCACAAAGTTCACTGTTATCTCGGAACACTTTAGCGTTTATTTTTTAAGGATAGTCATGGAGTTTTTGCAGCATTTTTGTAAAAGAAGCAAGATGGGGGTAAATATATATTCCCAGTTGGTAAGAAATGTTATAAATTGAGGTGTTTTTTTTTTTTAATTTTGCAGTGAAATATTTTAACAATGCTACTATTGTTTTTTGGGTTTTTTTGTTTGTTTGTTTGTTTGTTTGTTTTACTTGAATGGATTTGCTGTTGAACTCAAGCACTAGAGAAGACACTTTTAGCACATTATAGCGGATACCTTAATGGTATTTACAAGTTTTCCCATTACATAGAAAACAAAGCTTAGATCCACAGTTTACAGCACCCCAATGCCCCACAGTGTCCATTGTAGTGACTGATGGGGAGGGCAGAGCACAGAATTAGCCATACCGTGTGGATTTCACACATATAAGCAGTTATTAATGAGTGACACATCATCCCTTCAAGCAGTTCTTAGAAATTCCAAGTGTCAGAGAGTTAATAGAACTCAGGAAGCCCAAGAAAGCATCTCCCAGCTGCACTTGATCGCAAACAGCGCGTTTATCTGTGGATTTTAGTTTAACTCCTGTGATTGTTAGATGTGTGTAAACTTCTGGGTTGACCAACGATCATGATGCCTAGTCCCACACATATGTAGGCACTCCATGAATTCTGAATAGACTGGGCAACTTGTTAAACATCTAAAACAAAACAAAAACACCTCGGCAGGATAAACTTTAAAACAATACATTTAGTGAAGAATTTGTCTCCCCAATGCTCATCCCTGCAAGAACCCCCAGAACCCAGGGGGAATGTCTTGGTGTGAGTGACCATAGTCCCGCAGAATAATCAGCAACTGAGTCTTGCTCTACCAGGACCCCTTTTCCTTTTCTAACTCCGCAAGAGAACTTGTAGGGAGCACCCACATCCAAGGGGATAAAGTTGAGAGAAGCGTGTTTACCCACAACCCAGGACAGCTGCGGCTGCCTTTTGGAAAATAGGAGGGCCCCAATGACAAATGGGCGTTCCGCACAGACGCGGCAGATCTGCGCCTCCCACATCACCGTTATGCCCGGAGGACAGTCCCTGGAGTCTCAGAGGAGAGAACTTGGCCAACCTTCCCAGGGTTGGATGGACCTGTGGAGGTGGGCAAGTAGGGAGTTGCGAAGGCGGCGGGTTTCCAAGTCTGTCCCTGCACAGTTAGGTGCCTCCCAATAGCTGCCAGAATGAGGATGTGAGCAGCCTGAGCCTGACCGAGACTGAACAAAGGGAGCCAGAGGCCCAGAGGATGCTGTGTTCCTCACGCCCCACCCAGCTGGCCAGGACGCTGCCTGGAGGGCAGGTAGCCCAGTTTTCGTTCTGCAGAGGGCTGTGTGTTCGAGGCCAGCACACAAAGATTCACTTCCTCCGGGCCAGCCCCCCAGACCGCCCTGCCCACCACTCCCTGCCGGTAGCATTCCTGAGGCCACCACCAGGACCCTAGCGTCCCCGGGTGCCAGGTACGGGGGGGAGCAGAGGCCGAATGGGAGCCCTGGGAGGCGCTCAGTTGGTGGAGGCGGTGGTTGGGATTAGCACGCCTTTTTAGGCAGCCGCGCCGCCCCACGCAGCGGAGTCTGCAATCGTTGAGCGAGAGGCAGGCTCTGCGTCGCCGGAGCTCCCCGCCTGCGCTGGCCGCGGGGCAAGCTGCGTGCAGAAGCGCGCGCGGGAGGCCGAGCAACTTCCCGGCACCTAGCCGCTAGGTGAGCTCCGGAGGCAGACCAGAGCCGGGAGGGCGGGGGTGTGCGGGGCTTCGGGGCGGAAGAGCCTCGGAGGGCCGGCCCAGAGGGCCACTGCAGCGGTGCCACCGCCGCGCGGGCTGAAACAATGAGGCGTGCGGCGCGGGGCTGAGCGCAGCTACTCTCTGGCTGGGAGCCCGAGCTGCAGCCGGCGGCTACACTGTCGCGCGTTGCCGGGGAGGGGACCACGCCAGCGCGGGGTCGCCTGAGCCGCTAGCGAAGCCGAGCTTCCCAGGGTGTCTGTGGGAGCGTGGGAGCGCGTGGTGCGCGCGCCCGCGTGGCTGCCGGGGAATAAAATGTGACACTGGCGAATCCGACTTCGGCGCCGAGCAAAGGCGTGGGGACAAGGTGAGTGATTAGCGCCGGAGTGTGCGGGATTCTGCGATCAGCTGTGTCCTGCTGGAATCCCCTTGGCCGGCGCACTGAACTACGAGTTAGATGGGCTCTGCTACCAGGAGCCAGCGCTGTGAACAGAGAAGCAGAACGCGCCGAAGAGGGTGAGCAAAAGGAGGGCTTGCACTTGGGGCACAGGTGGACACGGTTAACTCTGGGGGTCAGAAACTGCGCGTTGGATTGTTTGGATGTGATTTGATTGTGAAAGAAAGTGGAGTTTGTTTGTTTATTTTTTAAAATCAAATTCCCATACCCATCTTCATGCAAATTAGTGCCCTTAAAGCTTAGAGATCATCCTACTGATTTTCTTTTCTCTTTTCATTTCTTTCTTGTGAGGCTATAATATTTTGATGCAGAGGGATCTTCGGGAGCCCACTAAAATCAGTGATAATTCTTATGCACTTGGAGAAAACTCAGCGTTTGGGTTGTTTTATTTTCCACCGTGTAGAGTGACTATGTGATGAATTATTTTTAATACGGAATGTGGCATCTATTTCCTTTGGACTTGATGGTACTGGTGCTGTGGGACCAGTGAGGCTAAACTCATGATTCGACGCAAATTAGGTTTTCCAAAGAAAGCTGAATGGTGTGTTTGGAGAAGCTGTGCTTTCCAGGAATTTAAATGAGACTTTTGTGATTGCATTCCAGCTTCTCCTTCTGTGTTTCTTACAAAGCATTGTTGGATTCCAAAAGTACTGTGGGGTGGGGAGTTATATGTACCTGGATTTTGGTAAACTTTGGGGGTACAGTGGGAGGTCCTGCTGAAAATGTGATGAGAAATAGGTCATTTGGCGGAAATCATTGTCTCTTGGACTATTGAGCATTCTGGTATGTAGGAGCATACAGTGGTCCTCCTGTGGACTGCCTTTCTGGGTCAGTAGTCTCCTTAGTTGATTTAAACACTTCACTTTCTGCACGCTAAAAGGAAATAAACCAAAACAACAAACAAACAAACAAGATCCTAACAAGAATTACCTTTTCATCTGGAGGGGACAGGAGCTCCAAAGGGACACACCAACAGAACCAAAAAATAACTGGGTCTTGGGGACCCTGCAGAGACTAATGCCCCCAAGGACCATGCAGGGAGAGGATCTAAAGCCTCTGCTCAGATGTAGCCCATAGACTCAGTCTCCAAGTGGATTCCCTACTAAGGAGAGCAGGGGATATCTCTGGCATGAACTCAATGGCAGACTCTTTGATCACCTCCCCCCCTGGGGGAGGAGGGAATGCAGCCTTGCCAGACCACAGAAGAAGGATGATGAGACCTGATAGGCTAGGGTCAGATAGAAGAGGTGGAGGTCCTCCCCTATCAGTGGACTAGAGGAGTGGCATAGGGGGACCAGAAGGAGAGAGGGTAGGATTGGGAGATGAGGGAGGGGGCCACAGCTGGGATACAAAGTGAAAATATTGTAGTAAATAATAAATTAAAAATTTAAAAAGGAATTACCTTTCCAATCTTTATTTTTTATGAGTGTTGGGTGGCAAATTTGGGGTAACTTTTCTTTTCAAAGACTGTGTAGTTCTTTAACCAGTTTTCCATCACTGTATTTCTGGAACTGACATCCATTCCCCCCCCCCATTTTGTTCTAATGTGTTAGAATAACTGTCTGAGGATGGTTGAGTATTGTAACTGAAGTAAAAAAAAAAAAAATTAATAGATGCTTAGGTTCTGAATTCTACAAATAAGTCAGGAGAGTGTTCAGACAGGTGCTTCTCATTCACAACTGGTAGAAATTGGAGCACGCTGCTTCCCTTTCTGCTTGGTGAAGATGATGCTCCCTGAGTTTTGAGGTTTGGGATGATTTTGATGTAAGTCTCCTGTCCTGATAGCGCTGTGAGCTCCACAGTTTAAGGCGCTGGTGGTACGGGTATGCACAGTTTAGAAAGTAAAGGATGACAGCACACATCTGGAAGAGTCAGGCCGAGCTATGTTAATGTCTGGAAATGTGTGAATGATGTACTGTTTGAAAGGCACAGTCATCCGTGCTTAGTTCTGACCATGAAAACTAAGAGGGAATGGATTTGAGTTTCTGAGTGCATCAAAACCATCAGTACTGATCAGGTGGAGTTGAGGCTGCAGAGATATCATGTACTTACGTCCTTGTTTCTAGGCTTTTCTTCTTCTTCTTTGTCCTCTTCTGAGATGGTTTTCTCTGAACAGATCTCTTATATTCTGACTGAACTCCTATCCTCTAGTGTAGAATGTGTCTGATCATTTTTTGATAAGTGCTGGCACACTTGTTCTTGGGCAGGTGCAGCCCCTGCTTAGATAAATAAACCTCACAGAAACTTGTAGACATTTATCCCCTGGGAAATTAATTAATCTGCAGGTCTGCTGCCTCATTTCTGATACTCTGAATAAAAATATCTCATGCACGGTAATAGGAAGTCTTGCTTTAAACATAGATTCCTGTTTAAGTACACTGTATTCTGCTATTCCCAACCAAGTGTGCTTTTTCTCCTTTAGAACGTTTTGGAGTATGACCTTGAAATTTAATTGTGCAAATTAATGTTTAATTCAACTTGCACAGATGTCTAAGCAACAAGAGTTCCTTTGTGTTCACTACATGTTATGTTTTAATTTTTTAAGCCTTAATACTGGAACTCATTCTTCACCAAAGATGAAAATCGTGTATATATATATATATAACTGTAAAAGAAACAATTTCATAAAATCGGACACTAATTTTGGAACCAGGCGAAAACATTTGCCTATTAACACAGAAAATTTCAGTGTTTTTTGCACCAACTATTGATGACAGTGCCAAGGACTAAATGGGCTGTGGAAAATGACCAGCTACTGTTAGCAGATTTAATGTAACTTCAGCTTCATAAAGCTTCTCTCTTGTTTGTTTTTCTGAAAGCCCACCACTGTACCGCTTTCGAGAGAATTGTTTGGAAAGGTTAGCACACATTCAGTGCAAAGACCGCATCTTTGGAGAGAGATAGGTTTATTAGGGCTTTTATCAAATGTGAAGTTTCTTATGATCTGAAATTCCCAGAACTCCCTTGAGTGAATAGGAAACAGCTGCAGGGTAGAATAAGTGCCTGAAAGGACCAGCCTGCGTGAGGAATACATTAAAATAGGAACCAGGCTACCCTTAGGCCTTGCAGGAGCTGGTGATCTGGTCCAGCACTGCCATTCATCCTAAGATGGCCACATGGTGAAAGCTGGGTCTCAGCAGTATCAGCCACCATGTGATACCACTCTGCAGGAACCAAGTGCTTCCTGATACGGGGGAAAGAATGATTTTGTGATAGGAAATGACACCTGGAGGCTTGTTCCCACTCTCAACCATAACTCTTTAGATAACTTCTGGAAGATTGCTCTGCCTCCTGCTGTCCCTTGTGTTCCTTTTAAGGAAAGAATTCCAAATTCAAGATTCAGATTGGCCCTGGAGAGATGGAAGAGTGTGGAGACTGAGTTTACAAGTTTTCAGTGGGCTTTCTTGAAGAACAAAGTGACAGCCAGTGGCCTTGCAGTGACTTATCCTGGAGGAAGTCTCCCTGCACCAAGAGTGCACTTTTCAGAGCTGTAAAGGTTAAATAGAGATCAAATCTACTCCAAGTTGACTTTTGGTGCTTGATTCTTAAAGAATCAATAATTTAATGTTCTGGTGTACTTAAAATCAGTTTCCTTGGCAGCCCCTGGAGAATGTAGCCATCCAAAGACTAATAATAGCTACTGATTTGCAGGTGTTGTGTACCACACCGTGCCGTTTGCTTTGCATAGATTGAGTACACTCTAGCTACAAGCTGAGGAAGCATTATTACTTTATCAGAGAGAAGATTCAGAAAAATGAAAAGTCTTGACAGAGCCAGGGAATTTGCCCAAAGCTCATGCTGCTGGGCTGAGCTCTGCTCTACAGAAGAACAGGAGTGATCTCTGTCATCATTGTGTCTGGCTGTGACTTATCACCTTCTCCAGCATGCTTGAGCTGCTGGGTGGGGTAGGTACACAGGCTGAAGGAGAAGGCAGGGGTCCTCAGAGACCTGGCAAGCAGAAAGAAATTTTTGAGCTAAAACTTTTTAAGTGGGCTACGGCATTTCGAGAATCCAGACAAGAAGTGTTAGAATGAATCTTTGCCTGATAGGAAAGATGCCATATTGAGTGAATCGTTTAGGCAATTATTCTGTTGAGATTGGAAAAAAATTATGCACCCCCTTTGAGTTATCAAGTAGTGAAAAGAGGGTGTTCAGAGAGTAGTCTCTTGGGACATTTAAAAGTATATTAGCTAAAGCATCAGAGAGTTTGCTGTACAGGAAAACCTGAAGTCTTGAGTCTTATCGGACTCTGTTTCCATAACTTTATACTTCACACGTTGGGTTCTATTCAGAACTGCTTCTAGTTTGAACCTGAGAGGAAAGTGCTTTATTAGATTTCAAACAATTGGTTTTGCCTATTTGAATTTTACAGATTTTTTTCAAGTAGAGATTCTTGTTGTGGTTTCTGAAATGACATGGTTTTAAATTAAACTCTGGGAAAGTGAACTTCTTATATAATCCAGTTACTTTATTATTTAGAAGTAAATCTGAAAAGTGGCTTTCTTGAAATCATGATGGTAACGATTTTTATGAATCATAGTATGACGGTGTGTGAAACTTAGAATTTGTTCAGGTTGGTTCACTCAAATGTAAGAAGGATGTATAGTGTATGATTAAATCCTATTGTGGAGGAAGCTAATTATGTAAATTATGTTTTAAGTTCTCAAAAAAAAAATCTTATAAACATCTCCCTGTGAAGCTGTGCACAGTGGAAACACTTGAAATCCCAAACAACGTGGGATCAGTAACATAATCAGGACTACAATTTGGCCTTCTTACTGAGAGAACGTTCCTTTTCTTACATAAATTAACCCTGACAGAATGGAATGCTCCAAATTACACATGG